>NW_028278472.1:0-77500 GCF_059751315.1 Micrasema longulum
TATCACACAAAATCAACAACCAAGATGAGCCAACATCGTGAGACTGCCATGTTCCAGAATAACGTCTCGCCTCAACATCGGCAGATTAGTGAAGTTGCGGAACCTTCCTTCCTAACAATACAGTCCAATCTCTCAATTATTCTCCTCGAGACGAGGTATTCCTTGACACCTCGTCCACTCTTCAACAGATTTTTTTCAGGGTGATAAGATGTTATATCAAGAACTAAGCCATTTTGCAGAGTATCAATCATTATGTTCCTGGTGGATATCTCCGATATCAGCGCATACTTTTTTTTTACCTCCCGGTTTCCAGAGCTAACCCGCTTCTGGCCATGCAGACAGGAGAGCAGTCAGAGATCGACATCTTTCACGTACTCAAGATATTAAAGATTATTATACCTTCATAATATTGAGCAATCGTTCAATGGTCCCTGGCCTAATATGTTGTCCTAATTTAACGCCTTCACTATTTTATTTTGTTTGGGTTATCAAGTGAAACTAATATTAATTTTATTTAAAATTTGCAAAATTTGGTCAAATTGCTACTACATAAAGATGTATACCGCCAGAGACACAATATTTCAATACCATTGATGTATACATCTATTAGGGCTCTACTTTGGTACAAATAAATTTGTCAGCATGCGCCGCACTCCGAGTATAAACACAAGTTTGTACATGATTACAACCCCAGGTTTACTAGTATGTAAGGGCTAGCTGTTCCTAGATATTGCAATAAATATGGCAAAAGAACACTGGAATACAGTATACCTAAAATTTTTAACAATATTAAAAATACTGAGTTAAAGACAGGAGTGAGACGTTTGCTCAAATTATAGTTATTAGAAAAAAGTTTTTTATTTTTCATAATGTAAGATGTAATGTTTTTAAAGTAAAATTATTATTAATGTAGGTTAAGTGTGAATAATCGATGTAATTTATAAGAACCTGCTGACGAGTTGTATGTATGCAACTCAGCAGGACTTTAATTTAAGACTGTTTTGTAAATATTTTTGAAAAAAAAAAAAACTTTTTTTGGTCCAATAAAAATAAATTCTAATTGAATATTAAAAAAAAAAAACTTTGAATCAGCTTAGGTTCAATCAATCAGTTGAAAACTATTATGATATTAATATGAAAGTATCTAGTATCTTATAGCAGTCGGGAAATAAAAGTACCCACTTATTAAGAACTTTTAAATCCTAACAAAATAATTAAAATTTAATTGTTTTTCAGGATAGTTGTGAACATTGTTACTAAAGCACAATCGAGCATTTGTTTAAAGCATTTTAATTGAATTGGTAAGGTTGTTATTGTTAAGTTAGCTTTGTTATACAATGCGTTTATAAGGTTGGTAATTAATTATGTTATATCGTGGGATTCGTAGATAATACCGCTGTATCGAGTATCTAGGTTTATATAATGAATAATCGTTTATTATAAGAACCTTGACTGATATAGCGAGTACAAATAAAGACAATAAAAATAACTGACGGTTGAGAACAATTAATAATTAATTTGCTTATTAAAAGATTGAAGAAAATACTTCGCTACTAAATTAAATTAGATCCTATTCTTGTATATTACACACTACATATCATAAACTGAATGTAGGAAACAATTAAATGGTCAGTTATACTTTGATAAGTAATCAAATTAAATAAAATATAGAAATGAAAAATATATTCAAGGCAGACACAGCTCGAGTATGTGGGATCCTTGCAATAGGTTCCGATGCCGCAATTTTTTGTTTGTTTTTCCTGTCATAGTCATTTCTTACTTTTCTTACTATGTCTTTATCAGTTAAAGGCTATAGATCATTAATATCAGTATTGTTTACTAAGAAAGTGTTAATATTTACTTCTGAAAAGCTTCTGTTTCGAAGAATGCCAAATGGTAAGTCATCTTCAGGGTCAAAATTTCGGCATCTTGGCCAGAAATGCCACACGATAAAAAATACATGGGCCACAGGGGCTTCACAGAGGGTCGTTCGGATCAATGAGGCGGTCGGATTAGCTGGGATTCCGACTATCGGGGCGCTGCATTATATAATATATATCCGATTTTTTTTTTTGACATTCGTTTTTTGTCTAATCAAAAGTCTTTATGAAAGAAACTATTACACAATATCTATTTTATTTATTTGACACTTTATATACATATACAATATACATACATATAAGGGCGAGCATATTGCCTTAAGGCAATTTCTTCCTACCTACCCAAACCGTTCAGTTTAATAAAATTATAAATACATGGACATATTGAATCTTATAATTTTATACAAAAATTAAAAACCAAAAAAAATTAACACTACTATGATCAGAGGAGAGGGGTAGATTATTCCACAATCAAGCGGCTACTTTTGTGAAAGAGGAGGCAATAAAATTAGAGCGGTGAAAGGGTATTAAAAAGAGTTCTCTCGTTACTAGAAAAAATAGATAGTCCTTGTTGTGATAGAGGTTGGAAGAGCTCTCTCTAATAAACAGGCGAAGTGTGATTATTTAAAATATTGTGAAAAAGTTATGTTTCTATATTAATGTTTCTTCTATGCCCGAAACTGAGCCAGTGTAGTCACGTGCAATATTCGGTTATTTCGTCGAATTCGTGAAGATTAAAGATACAACGTTTATAAACATCGGCAATCGTTCCAACTTATCAAGTAATTTAGAGTTATCATCTGGATAACATTCAGCTCCATAGTCAAGGAATGGAAGAAGTAAGCTCTGGACTAATGTTTGTTTAGCATTAATTGGCAAGAAGTAACGCCCCCTTTAACATTAGTGGATAGATTATTCCACAATCGAGCGGCTACTAATGTGAAAGAGGAGGCAAGACAATTAGAGCGATGACTGGGTATAAAAATGGTTCTCTCGTTACTAGAACGAAGAGGTAGTCTGTGATGTGAAAGAGGTTGGATGAGCTCTCTCAGATAAACAGGCGAAGTGGGATTATTTAAAATATTGTGAAGAAGTGATGAAGATGAATGACAAATGACACGTGGTTATTTAAGAACTAATGTAATGCCCTAAACACTTTAGCACAAAAGTGCTGTGGCGTTGGAGTGTATATTTAAAAATATGGTATTGCCGCATCAATAGATTGAAAAAGTATAAAAGATAATGATCCCACAACCTTGGGAAAACTAGAAAGACGAGAACTCTTTCCAGGCATCACGTGTTGTAAGGTAACGTAGTAGAACGAATCCGTAAGTCAGTAAACTACTGACACTGTTCCCTTATATGGAAAAGAAAAAACGAAAGGCTTGGGAAGAGTAGAATGCACATGGCGCGGTACAACAGCTATCTACTAAAGGAGTAATGGACTCGACAAGCTAATGCACACAGTCGTGAGATCGGTATCTTGCTCACCACAGCGGGTAGGGTTGGGAGAAATTATACAACATTACGAAAACTTGTAATATTTATTTTTAAATTGTATTGTAATGTATTTATTTAGATAGTTGTAAAAAAGTTAAACAACTAGGTACGACTTACATTATAATCAATACGTATTATATAAAAATAATTTTACTAACACTTTATATACATATGCATAGGGGGGGCATATTTTTATTTTTATTTTTTTTTATTTAAATCTTAAAGTAGGGCACACATATCATACATATTGTTGTGTAATTAAAAATATTTTTTTTTTTTAAGAATTAAAGTTGACTTAATACCTACACTATCTGGTTGCGAATTATGTGGGTATGCATTGTAAAAACATTGTCACAACTTCAACATCCTTTTTACCCACAAGTGTTGTCAAAATCAAAATAAATATTTGTTTATAGGACAGTTTTAGATTGCAATATTTCACTGTCCCTTGACAGGCGTCTGAAGCGTAAGACTGATCATCTAACCTTTCTTTAACTCTGGTCGAGTTGAACTGCATGCATTTCACTAATGCAGTGCCTTATGTACATCATGTGATGCATTTGTGTGTGTACTTGTCTGTGTAATAATGTATGTGTACTTGTAGGTTGTATGTTTGTCCAATAAAAATGAATACCTATTTGTAGTTCATCAGACAGAGCAATTATAATATTGTTTGAAATTGTTTATTTTATTATTGTTACAATCAAATTATATGTGTAGTATATTTCGATACAATAAAATACTAAATGAACAAAAATGAAGTATTTTATATTTGTATTGTTGACAAATAGTAAAATAAGGAAATCACCTAAAAACTTTTTAAAAATTAAGGCTCTACTTCCTTTTCGATCAGTTTTCTAATCAAAAATATTTTGAGTAGATGGAAATCTTCCGAGAGATTAATCATGAGGATTTAAATTTTCCATTTTATTCTTTAAACTTATTGCTTAATTATTTATTCATATGGCAAAAATGTATTTTTTTTTACCTTACAACCAAAGTAGGAAAGGTATAACAATGTTTTAGTAGTACCAAAATTAAACAAGCTTATAAGAAGTGTTATTTATTCTATAATAATTTTTAGGTATCAGTGCCTTTGATTTACCACACTTTCAAAACAGGAAACCATTAAAAAATGCACCATATATAGAGAATAATTACACAATTATTTCATCTACGACAATTTACAAAAACAGCATTGTACTTTCTAAGCCGTGCGTAGTTAAGCTTTAGTCACACAGAGAACTTCCGACATTTCTTTTATTCGAACGGTTTAGATTTTTACAATTCTTTTGATCACACCAGCCCTTGGTATTCTAGTAAAGGAGATGTCGCAACTTTTAGACGTTGGATGTTGGAACCCTTCTTTAAAACATGGTGACAAATTGAAATCCATTAATAATTCTACTTTCTAATGATTATCTTACCCATTCTTGTTTTCCAACGACCACAGTGACTAGGTTGACAATACCGTCATTCTTCAAAAGAATGAATTTAAATATTCTTTGAACCATAGTGTATGTAGATTGCGTGTTCTTTATTTACGGAGACAACAATAAATAATCTAGGGTTGAATGAAAAAGTGATAAGTCTTCTTATGTAATAAATTTTATTTAAAGAGCGTACTTGAATTCAATCAATTGAATGAATAATCCGTTTGTTACCGGTACGATAATAAATATTTTTGCATCTATTTCCGCTCTGAAAATTATATTTGACACAGGTGCTTAAATTTTGGGTTGAATATTGATACTCTTATTTATATTTTATAAATCGTAGATGTCAAAATTTGTGTTCCTACTTTTATTTTTTTTCAGATGAATTATTAATATTTTTAATTAATATACTGTATTTCATTCATATGGTAAAATCCGGTATCTGATAAGACGGTTTAATGTTAATGTTTTTATGTTAATGATAATTAGGTTAATAAGATTAATTACGTAATTTTATTATTAATATTACGTTAACTTTGTTAAATAGCTAATTTAAGACATGTTTTACATTTTGTAAAATGTTTCCCTCGGCACGGGACAACCCCGTGAGAGAACATTATTCTGTATAAAAAATAGAATACAAACAATATAAAAGTATAAATAATTATAAATTATAAATAATGATTTATTGCCAAATATAAAAGACTCAAAATGTAAAACAAATTTTAAAATAAAAATAACTGCACATATAAATAGCGTAGCGAGAGATTTTTTTGAAAAATATATGTAAATCAAAAAACGCAGTACTTTATATAATTGGTACACATAATATTTATATTTTTATGTATTTCATTGCTTTATATTTGTTTTACAATATATCATACTATATTATTTATGTTTAAGTAACATGTATTCTAGGCATATATATATACTTTATATTTGTATAATGACGATTTTTAATTTCTTACATTTGATTAGCTAGGCATTTATAATTAAGTAGTTTTAGTTTTTTTTTATGTTATTGTTTTATTAATATAGGACTACTTAGGCTCTAAAGATAGAAAATCTCCATCTTAAAACAGGCTGTGCCATGTTAGATGGAGACTATCATAAACAGAGAACACTCCGTTTTCATTTTAAATTAATTAGTTTTATATAGATTCCCTGTTATTAAGTAAATATATTATTTTTTGCAATAAATTTATAAATAAAATCAAAATAAAAAATGATTCATGGAAGAACGCAACGCGAATGTATTTATTACATTCAGATTTTGTAACAATGAACCTATTTTTAAATCGTTGCGTCGTTGAGCCGACACTTTCTTGTTAAAAAATTTAAGGAGATTAAAAAGAAAGTATCTTTTGATGTTGGATTAATTTTTACATATTATTTTTTTAAATAGTATGATAAATCAAGGAACCCACAAAATGTATGAACCTATATAGTAAAATATATTTAGTACATTCCTAAAAACTGAATAAGGAAATCCTTAAAGGCTACAACTTGCCAGTTGATTCCGCCCGTCAATTAATAAATGCGTTTTTAGTGTCTAGAGTCGATTATTGTAATGGTACCTACGCAGGTCTACCAATAAATAAGATGACTCGCCTATAGTCTGTAATAAATGCCGCAGCTAGACTTATTTCTGGAATCTCTAAGTTCATTCATATAACTCCACTACTTCGGGAATAACACTGACTACGTTTTCCACAGAGGGTGGAATACAAACTCTGTTGGCGTATATATAAGTCACGGCACAACTCTGCTCCAGAATATCTAAGGGAACTTTGCATTCCAAATAAACTAGCTGATAGACGTCTTACGCTTACGTCCAGAGGAAAAGTTATTATATCTCTACGTTTGCGTAGCGCACTGAATTCGGCGAACGCGCATTTGCGATCCCAGACCCTACGGCATGGAAGCTCTCCCGGGAGAGGTGCGAAACTGTGAGAGTGAAGTGAAAAAGTTTCGGAAAAAACTTAAAACCCACTTGCTCTGTAAATCATTTAAATAAATTCGTAGCATGTAATAACAAAGTAAATTGTTTTGCTTAAATAACAAATTAATAAAGTTGGAATTAAATTTATTTCTTTATAAAATCACTTTGTAAAGCGCCCTAGAGGTACTAAATTACGAAAATGGGGCTATATAAGTTATCTATAATAATAGTAATAACTTGTTCTTTTTTATATTCAAATCAAACACTGATATTCAAGTGAATGAAGACATTCGTATGAAAATACCCTTATAAGGCGAAACAATTAACCAAATTATTGTTTTTGTGTTTAAAAAAATTATTTTAAGTAGACTCAAATAAGTGTTTAATTTAAATATTAAAAATATAATATCGAGTTGTACAAAATAAACAGCAAGTAAAAAAATACTATAATTTGGATATTATTTTTCTCTTATTTCACGGAGTATTTTATTAAACATGGGCCAGGCAATATTATTAATAAACAATCATTCAACTGAACTACCCTTCACAATCTTTATATATATAATTCCTCTGTACGTGGGATGTCACTGAACTCCTCCTAAACGGCTTAACCGATTTACTTGCGGTTTTCAGAAAAATATAGATCTTTGAGCTATGCGTTTTCGTAGATATTAAAATCTTCAATCTAATATATAAAAAAGAAGTAAGAAGCATAAATATTTTATTCGTCGATCTACCAGGGTTGCATTCGAGGAGAATGAATTTACAAAAAAATGGAATGATGTTGTTTTTTTGTGTATAAATAATGTTTGGTTTTAAATATTTACCAACAGCATTTATTTTTTGTGGATCTTAATCAGATCCTTTCCTTAAATTCCTTATAATTTCAACCCGTTTATTTATTTTTACTGGATTTCTAGTAATACTAAAATAATATTAAATTCAGTACATTTGAAAAAAATATTTTCCTGCATAAGTACACCCCTATGTTGGTGAGAAGACTGAAGTTTGACGTTTGCAAAAAGAATGCCGTATTTAAAAAAAAAAAAATATATATATATTTTAGAATTTAACCATAAACAAGTACTTCGGTACGTACTTAAATTCAATATTTTAATATTAACATTTTTTTAGTTTTGAAATTTAATCACAAACAAGTACCTAGGTACCCACTTATCAATGAAAAGTCTTTTACCAAGCTAATAGCAGGCAAGCCAACATTCGGGCAGGACAGCGTCTGTCGGGTCCGCTAGTAGAATATAAGAAGTCAGCTATCTTTGAGGAAACTTATCGTTATTTAAAAAAAAATAGTAATAATAAAATAAAATATATTTTAAAGGTCACTAACGAACTAAGGTTTTGTAACGAAGTAATTTTTGTCTGTTTCACATTTTTTCTAAGCTTCGGGTGAAATGCACACACATGTTTTGATGACATCATCTTATATAGGTTAATACCTCACTCCATCTACAATAGAGAAAGTGCCTCCACATCACATGAACTATTACACAATCCACAATACAGAAAAAAACATTCTATTATGTACAATTTACATACAAGGCGACTCACATTACTTTTAATTTAACGCATTACGACTCTAAGATAATTTTACAGAATAATTAATTGATTAAGAACAACTAAAAATTAATTGAATTAATTTTAATGAATATTTTCTCCTGCACAAGTGAAACTAATGGTTTCTTTTTTGACTTAATTTTAAACAACCGTTTTATCAATTAAATTAAAAGCTATTCATTATTATTTTATGTTAACTTATTTATTTGATTATAGTAACCACACACTATTCAACAAAAAAATACAAGGTAGAAAGTTAACATTTAAAAAATACCAATTGATCTTCTGGGATTTCTTAAATGAAGACCTTTAGTTATAATCCGTTATTAGACGACCCTTTACTTGTCTAGTATTACTTTTATATTTTATAGCCCATTTGAAGACAACCCTTATATTGTCTGGGACAAATTTTGTATCTGAGTTCTTGTTTTTTGGAAGTGAAAATTTATATGGTTGATTTTTGTTCAGCTGGCCATCCATAACATGAAGGTGATCTTATGAGCATCTACATGCGTAGGGAGGGCTAGCCTTTGTGTTACAATGACTTGAATCGGGTTGTGGTCCTGTGGCTAGGGTCTCGGACTCACGGATCATAGGTCCGTGGTTCGAATCCCACTCTACCCGACTTGATTCCCATTTTTATTAGTGAAATTGTAAATTGAAAATGGTAATTCAAATCAAGTATTTGGTTTAATATTTAAATCGTTAATGTATATTTTGTTTAATTAAAAAGAAAAAAAATTACATCGAGTTACCTCAAACAAAAGACGAAATATTGTGAAGTTCAGAAATTAAAAAAAAACGTAGAGGCATGCTGTTAAATAATTAATTTTTCATAATTTATAAAAACTATTATGTAATTTAAGCGTGATATAGCAAAATAAATTTAAAATCATAAATACGCCGGTCATTTAACAAGCGTGCACTTCCACTCACTGCCAATAACCAACTAATTGAATGAATTTCTTCTTGTTTTTTGTTTCTTTCACAAAAACAGCGGGCATAGAACTGTCTTCCTTGTTATGAGATCTATTCATCTATTGTATTGTAAACTCGAGACAAGATCTGGACTTTTTTGTGTGAGTCTTTATAGATTTAAAAATTCACTAAGATAAACCAGATCTTGTCTTGAGGTAGAATTTTTTTTTTTTTTCTCCTAGCTTTAATTTTATTTAGTTGTATTTTATTTTATTAGTGCCTGTATTTATTATAAGAAATTGTATTTCCCATTGTTAGAATGGACTGCATAAGTCCATCAAATAAATAAATAAATATTTTCGTGCTCTTTCATGTACAGTAAAATAGATTTATTGTGGTATTCTCATCAGTTTCCCTCAAATAATCATTCTACGCACATCAATGATAAATATTTTTTTGTTTAAAACCCTACATATGTGTAAAAGTTTTACTTTCCAAAACCAGTGTCATAATGTCAACTTGAAGATTGCAAAAACTACATCTTCATCATAAAAAAAAAAGAGAGATATATTAAGTCTGGTATCCTATGTAGATTCATATTGCACCACAGCCACATTAGAGTTGAGTATTCGTACTAACATATAATTGAAACACGGTGTATCTTTCATCGATGTTATGCTTAAAAATCACGATTCTGAATTTCGTTTAGTTGAAACTAATCAGTTTTTTCTTCTAATAAAAACCCCCAAAACCTTTTTGAACTACTTTGAACGTAAACCTTTAATTATTTGATTTCTTCACGACCGTAATTTCTTTCCTCTTAAAGCCTTAGAAAATTATTACTGAGTGATTACTCGTTAAAATATTCCTAATAAGCTTAGACTACGAGATACCGACTAGCCAGTTTAATAGTTATGATAATTGATGAAAGTGAGGCGATGGTCACGTTTACTTGTTCTGGCTGGGTGAGGATGCCAGCGAATGAACTTAACTGATGATGTGCAGCGAAGGAGTTCAAGGTTCAAGTCCAAGAAGTGAAGAAAGTTAAGGCGACCCCTTTCTATGAAAAGTATTCATGGGAGGAAACGTTCTAGCGTAACTTAATGGTTTCTGGCATTATGTTAATTGAGGTTTGTAATTTTTTAGGTTAACTAAAGAACCGAATTTAGATTAGGTGAAGAAATGTAATAAATTAATATTACGAATCAATAATCAAAACAATAATAATAGTAGGATTGCAGTTGTTTTGAATAGAACTATGTAAAAAGTGTTTTCTCTTATAATTTGGATAAAATGTAGCCATATAAGATCTTTATAGATTTAAGAATCTAAACTAAGCAAATATTGTTAGATATATTAAACCCTCTTAAAAAATACAAACATGAACTTAAAAGTAATTTGAAAGAAACCCTCAACTTTCAATACTGACATATTACAACAGAGATAAAGAACATTTAAGAGAAGGTAATGTAGAAGTCTAGGCATCTACAGGGCTTATGACCTGTCAATGGCTGGTTTAAGTGGCCACTTTACACACTGTGTAACATTCACCATTCTAATGTACAAAATACAAACATGAACTTAAAAGTAATTTGAAAGAAACCCTCAACTTTCAATACTGACATATTACAACAGAGATAAAGAACATTTAAGATAAGGTAATATAGAAGTCTAGGCATCTACAGGGCTTATGACCTGTCAATGGCTGGTTTAAGTGGCCACTTTGCACACTGTGTAACATTAGAATGGTGAATGTTACACAGTGTGTAAAGTGGCCACTTAAACCAGCCATTGACAGGTCATAAGCCCTGTAGATGCCTAGACTTCTACATTACCTTCTCTTAAATGTTCTTTATCTCTGTTGTAATATGTTAATATAAACAGCTCCCCAGGGAGTTGAATCCAGTCCTTGTCTACGGAAATTTGGACAAACTCAAAATATTGTTTCAATACTGAAATCTGTTTAAATTATTCAAAGTTCACACAGTAAACACTATTTACAAAATAAATTACATTACACAACAATGTTTTCAGTATGTCCAAATGCTTGCAGACTGGCTGGATTTCCTCCCTAGGGAGTTGTTCATATTTAAATTTATTTCGACAGAGAGAGAAAACATTTTTGAGAGGAGAATATGGAAGTCTAGGCATTTACAGGGCTTATGACCTGTCATTGGCTGGTTTAAGTGGCCACTTTACACACTGTGTAAAATTCACCATTCTCCCCGAGTAAAAATAGCATTCCTATCTTAATTATTATAACTGTGTTATTATTTTCCTTTTTTATCATTATTTTTTATAAATTTTGTTATTTATATTCTCATGTATATTCGATATTATATAACTTCAAATGACTAAATAACTACAACAGTGTAAGCCACTCTCCAGGAACAAGAGCTAGTCTCTTTTTTGGGAAGTTACGGTTGTAAGATTGACAAAATATATTTTTTTATTAATTTTTATTTATTTATATATGTGATAATAACGTATCCCCAACTCTATGAGGCCTAGAGCCCTGTGTTGAGTTGAGATACAACATAATGGAAATTGGAAGCATGTACATTATTAAATAATAGCAAAATGAAAAATGATTACATAAACATATATTTCATTCAACAACTGAACAACACGCTTAATAGTATATGAATCTGTGTGCAGCTAATACTGATAGAATTCATTAGTTAAGTATACCTTGATAAAGAAACTTTATAGCTTTGAAACCGGTCGGTAGAAAAAAAAAAAAGTGGTTAAAAACAAAGTTGTTTTAATAATTTTATTATATGAATAACCACATGGTTAGTGCTTCAAACATAAAATTTATATCATTAATCTAAATTATTTGTTAGCTGTTTTGCATAGTTCGGAAATTTCAGATGTATTCCAATGTATTTAAATGCATTTGGTTGCGAATTACGTGGGTAAGTATTATTAAAATATTGTCATATTTCAACATCCTTTTTACCCATAGCAACTGTTTACTTCCCACCGCCAGTATCCTTTGATCATCCGCCACATTAAGACGTCGGGTAGTGAATCGCGCGTTATTTTGTTGAACGTGTGCCGCATCGTAGACTTTGTTTCCACCAACCACCAGTGTTCAGCTCCAAATTGGGGACCTGTCCTAGTATTGGTGCTGCTTGAAATTGACCAGTCGGACCACCGCAACTCCATCAAGAACGAACCAGGTTAGTGGCATCCATTCCTAATCCATCTAATTCGTTGGAGTTGTGACCGATTAACACTGCATACTGCATATCGAGGATATTAACTTATTATACAAAATTTAAAATACAGTTCAGCATATCATAAAAGCCCTAGGGCTTCGCCCCCGTGATTTTCGTTCCGCATTCGGGTGGAAGTTTGTTTTCCACCAGCATTGAAATACATAAATTGATTATTTTATATTTTAAAATTGGGATAATATTCAGTTATAAATAATGCTTAAATAGATTAAATGATATTTAAGGCTTTAAGTATATAATTTTTAATCCGTCGAAAGTATGCACAAAATTGTGAGTTTAAGAGCTTGTCCAGAAGGGATGGATTCGCCGCGAAACGTTTCACGCGAATTCATTCGCGCGTTAGCGAGATACTAGGCGCCAATGCATCGCGTTCACAAGCCTCGCGCGAATTCAAAATACGCGCGTAAATCGCGTGCACTTCGCCAGACTCTCGACTCGCCCTTGATTTGCGCGTATTGCGTGCGAGTCGAGATACTAGAAACGCAGACTTGTTGCGTCCAGTTGATGCGCGAACTCCAGAGCGAGTGCACATATCAAGCGCGCTTCGTTCAACTCCATGTTTTCTACTGACTTAATTCGTCCCCAAATGCTCGCGCGTTGGTACGCTCCTTCTGGGCAACGGTCGCGCATATTACGCACGAGAGAAATGCAGCGAATTCGCCCTTTCTGGGTAAGCTATAAGGCGAACGAAATCCAGCCGTTGGATGACTAATGTAGAATCGAATGTTTTTTACATGTGTTATAAATTGAACGAGTCGTTATTTTCGGACGAGGATACAATAAAAATGAACGACTTTGATTAGGATTTATCTCATCACAAAAAATAATCAATAAAGAAAGCCTTATAAAGTTTTATTGTTACAGATTCGTAAACTTGGCCGCCGAGGGTTATGGTTTTATGGTTGTTGATTTAATTCAACCACAGCTTTGATCAACAAACAATTTTAAAGTTGCTTAACTTAAACTAATAAAGATAAATTTATAGTTTAAAAATAAGTTTTTGTTGTTTTGGGACCACACTAAACCTTGAATAAAAAAAAATAAATTGTTTGAGTAAATAATACATTGTGTTATTTTACTAGCTAACCCGACAGACGTTGTCCTGCCCGAAAGTTGGCTTTCCTTGGAAAAATATTTTTTTATTGATAAGTAGGTACCTAGGTACTTGTTTGTAATTAAATTCCAAAATTAAAAATTGTTAGGGTTAAATTTTTGAATTTAAGTAGGTACTTGTTTATGGTGTAATTCCGAAACATAAAATAAATATTTTTTCAAATGTGGCATATTTTTTGCTAACGTCAAACTCCGGTTTTCTCACCAACAGAGGGGTGTAGTTATGTAGGAATACGATTTTTAAAAATGTATTGAATTTAATATTATTTTAGTTTTATCAAAAATCCAGCAAAAATAAATAAATATGTAGAAATTATAAGGAATTTAAGACAAGAATCTGATTGAGATCCACAAAAAACAAATGTTGTTTGTCAAAATTAAAAAACAAACTTTTTTTATAGACAAAAAAACAACATTTATCCATTTTTTTGTAATTGCATTCTCCTCGAATGCAACCCTGGTAGATCGATGAATAATACATTAATGTTTCCTACTTTTTTTACATATTAGGTTGAAGATTTGTATCTACAAACATGCATAGCGCAAGTATCTATATTTCTCTGAAAACCGCACGTAAATCGGTTAAGCCGTTTAGGAGTTCAGTGACATCACACGTACAGAGGAATTATATATATATAAAGATATACCACTGGCGGCTCTTGATCAAAAACCTAGGCAGTGCATTTCTTTACGTTTTGGCAACTTGTATATTAAGTTCAATAATTTTATAACAATACTAGCGGACCCAACCGATGTTGTCCTGCCTGATCGTTGGCTTGCCTGCTATAAGCTAATTCAGCAAATGTTTTTTCCATATTCGAATATTCGATAAACTACCTTTATACTGAGAGACATTTGACATTGAGTTTGACATGAGTTTTTTTCCATTTCACCTGCCGGGTCCCATTGTGAATCTAAACCATCGAGAGACTCACCCAAACGCGCACAAAAAATTAATCAAAATCGGTTCACCTGTTTAGGAGGAGTTTAGTAACATACACACGCACTGAATAATTAAATATATAAAAATTAAATAAGCTGACATGGTAAACGAGCGATGGTATACGATAACCCGCGCTTTGGAAACAGGAACGGGAAACAAATAAAAATAATATTGTCCAAATGCTTGCAGACAAAGACTGCATTTCTATCCTAAGGAGTCGTTGTTTAATTTGTTCATGAAAAAAAAACAATGAATCCAAAACAACAGCTATTTATTTAATTGGGAGATGAGGCTTGCAAATATAAACTTAAATAAAAGTACATTAGGTTAGGTTTTTAACCTTAATAAAAGTATATTAGGTTATACAATAAATTAACATATTAAAACAGAGAGGGAAAACGTTTTTGAGAAGGGAATATGGAAGTCTAGGCATTTACAGGGCTTATGACCTTTCATTAGCTGGTTTAAGTGGCCACTTTACACACTGTGTAACATTCACCATTCTGCCCATGTTTGAACATCCACATTTCCTGAATTCTTCCATCTGTTGACTTTTGTGAAGTAAAAGAGCTGAAACCTTTATCACGTCCAGCTTTATCACGTCCAGAAATCCAGCCAGTCTGCAAGCATTTGGACATACTTAAACAGAGTCGTTGTTTCTCGCAGTCGGGCACTGCGATTCTTCAAAAACGCGTTTTGATTTATAAATATAACAATTTAAAGAATGCAAATATCTCCAATCAGGAGAAACAAAAGCCGCAGACTAGTTAAACATTATATTTGCTCAGGCAATGACGTCAGCGTCATTATTTTTCATAGGTAGGTACTAAAAAGAAAATTGATTCAGCGAAAGGGGTTGTTAAGCGGCTGAACGGAAGGCGTGTCCGTTATAAATAATATTGACTAGAATAGCCTAAAGACGTATATTGCAAACCACATTAAAGAACACCCATCGCATAAAATATATGTACATATATTTATTACATAGGCCGTTTTCACACCTGCCACGCAAATCCATACTACCCGATATTTTACCGCGCTTATCCTGCAAACGCATACAAAATCTGTTACCTTTTCACACGCGTTGTAAAATGAATACGACCCGGTCTGTCAGACATAAATCTGTTGGGGTGTGCTTAATCGCAAACGATTATTATCAATATTAATAGTTCGAATAACCGAATTAGATTATTCCCGTAATCGACTTTTTATTTATGGATAATGCGTTGTTTTTTCAAAATACTTATGAAGTATGAAGAATGAAAGAAAAAATATTAATTAAAAATATATAAAATAAATATGCCTACTCTTATAATGCTTTATTGTATACACTAACTAAAAAAATACATAAAAACTTATGTATTGTACTCGTAATATTATTATTATTGTAAAAAAATATTTTTCGGTCATTTCTGTTTAGAAAAAGGTGTTTCTTAATTAGGTATTTTTTCTATTTTTTGTTATTATTATTACCTTTTTTTTTAATAAAAGAAATATTCCTTCACACAGGTTTTATCAAGGGGACCATTGAGAAAGAATGGTGTATTTCTATAAAATAATTTAATAAATATAATAATAATAACGCGTAAATCAGGGAATTTTCATGTACCTAAGTTTTGCTCAACGAAGTTCGGAAAAAGGTTTCTGGAAAGTATTGACCATTCCGAATTTTAAATAAATATTAAAACACGGAAAATCGAATAGCCAATTCAAAAGTGTCGTAATTAAAAAATATTACTTAAATCTTTTTGATAGTGATAGTTATTAATGTTATTTATATAGATGGTGTAAAGTACTATGCTTTATGTTTCTTTTTGTTTTCTTACAATTTCGGATGTATTTACTATGTATGATATTATGTATTGTCACAAAAATGTCTCATTTTTATTTACGGTCCCAAATGAGGTTTTTTTAAATTCCTGGGAGTATAATATCTTAGATATGTATTATATATTTCATAAATAAAATAAAAACAAATATAAACGTATATATATATTGAAATATTCGATACTTTTGAGGCATTTTTTTCAAAACTGTAATTATTTCATATATGTAATACTGTCTGTAGCTCTGATTTAATATAAAGAAATACATTATGCTACATTGCCTCTGTCACTTCAAAACTTTATATTTTTATATTCGTGCTTTTCTTGTCTGATAAAGTTATGGGTTTTAATATTTTTTTATTTTTGTTTTGTCCTTAAATAGTACAAACACAATACATGAATGTGTTAATATATTAACCTATATATAATTATTAGTCGGCCTCGTGGTGTAATGATAAGCGCATTTGTCTCCCATGCAAGAGGTCTCGGGTTCGATTCCCGACATGGTTGATAAGAAATATTTATTTAAAAAGGTATTTTCCCACCAGAATATTTCATAGTGCCTGGACTGGTACCTGAAGCGTAAGACTGATCATCTTACCTTCATGTAACAAAAAATGATCAAGATACGCTGCGATTTGAGTACCACTGCAGTAATTTAAGCACCATTAGGTACGGAAAGGGAATGACGACGACGAATTGTTATTAAAATATATAATAATTATTAACATTTCACTAATTAAAAAAATTATTTAAGACCAACTCGAATGCAATCACTTTTTAAGAGCTAACTTATCTGCTACACACATGTTTTATCAACTAACATTCAAATGAAATGATTTTTTTTTGTTCTCTTATTTCTAATGGTCTTTCCTTAAACTCTTATTTCTGATGGTCCACCTCGGTGAACCAACGAGTTCTGTGTCTTTGTTTTCTTACTAAATGGCAGACTTACTTCATTTTTATTTCTAGTTTCATATCCGAGTTCACACTGATAAGAAAAAATCTTGTTCCCTATGTTCAAAAGATTTTTTGTTCATTTTGTTTATAAACACAATTGTTTTGTATTTTGCTTTCAATACACAGGAATTTGGTTCTATGGAGTTGAGATTTGGTCTCAAAAATTGATAAATTAATTTAACTAAACTAAAATTATTTTTCTGTGTTAAAAACCTAACATGTTTTTTAAAATTGAATTTCATATATTGAAATTGATCAGGCAGAAACCCAAAATTTAGGCAAAAGAGCAAAGATAGATATTTTTTATTTGGCTAGGTTGGCATTGATTTTTTTTACTATTTCGTTAGCTTAATAGAAAAAACTGTATTATTTTTAAGTATTCAATATATTGTTAGCTATAGAGTGATTTAGACAAGTAAAAAAATACCGAACGTATTAAATATTTTTGATGAATTTTCATAATGTTCCTTTTATTGTAAGAAACATGACTAAATAAGTATTTTTATACACAACGTATTATTATTTAAATTTTGTTTATATGTTTTAATTCGTATATATCTTAAATCTGCTAGTTTTTATTCACAAATGAAATGATAAATTAGGAACCGTTAAATCAAACGCACAGAAATGTAAATAAACCACGCTGCTAATTAGCGTATTATTAAATAATATCTGTCGTCTTCATAGAGATCCCATCCCGCCTGATATTAATGTATTTATTTGCTTTACAAACAATGAAAAATAATATACAGAAACATTAAAATAAAAAAATGCACTACTTATTTTTCATCAATTACGTGCAAACACTTTTAATAATATTTTACTTAAACTTAAAATACATATATAAACAAAATGAACAATATAACCCACTTATTTATAATATAAATTAGAAAGGGTATAAATAAATAATATGCACTTATTAGTGCAGTTTTTAGTTTTCATGTAAATTATTTATTATTCGGAAAATATTGCTCTTAAATAAATACCTTTTTTTTTTTAAACTGATATAAAATATTCGATTATAATAACAGGTTTAAAAATATTCATAAGAACATCGCAAATAGTTTTTACGAATGTGTTAGTGAAAAAGTAATGTACCGCCATTATTCGTTTAAATAAGTTTCGATAATAATATCGATTTATCGTTTATAAAAACGAATATTTCTTTATATTAAAGTAAATTTATATATACATCGGTAAAATTTATATTGAAATACATTATCACCAAACCCCTATCAGAACCTAATGGTGCATAGGCCAGTGCATTGTTAATTTGAATGTATATATGATTTAAATCATTATATAGACATAATAAAGTAATAATTGCATACAATAAACATTAACGTATGCGAGTGTATAAGTCCTTGTTTACACCTTCAACTTTAGTAAGCAGAAAATTAACTATCAACAAAATTACCAAAACAATCAAATTATACAAAAAAAAAAAGATTTTTTTTTTGTACAATTTGACTGTCTAGTTTCGGCTACAAAATGTTTCCCTCTTTAGGGTTATTTAACAAGTAAACATACATAATACATATATTATATATTCGGTTGTGTAAGCAAATACAGTGGATTACAAAACAGTATTTTTTATTCTCAAATAAAAATTATATATTACGATGATCCACAATATTAGATTTACAAACATCTAAAATAATACAATGACATTATGTTCATCACCATCAAACTCTTATTCGCACCCAATGGTGCATAAGGTACTGGAGGTGCAAGTAATGATGTACCGCGGGAAAATTCCCGAAAGCGTAATTCCCCGGAGCAGGAGTACATTCCTCCACATACCCGAAACCGTTTTAAAGACTGTGGGTCTTCCTATCGGTTTTAATCATTCAAAAAAACAATATTTTGGTCAATAAATGAGTAGATCTTTTGAAATTTCTAATTTCGTATATTATTTCAATTCAATTTAACTTTATTACGTTCACTGCCCCTTTCACTGTGAGTTTGAAAGATTATATGGAGGGTCTTAGTCGGATATTGTCATTCATCCTTATGAACATACATGTGCATATTGCAAGCATAAATGGTAGCAAAAACGATATTTACTTGTATCGCAATAAATTCGAGATGCAAGGCGGTAAAATCTCCGCGGTATTTTACGGTAATTTTCGATAAGAAATGAATATGACGTACTAATTTTTATTTTTCGAAGATGCAACAAATACAAGTAGCTTTGTTTTAGGACACGTTACATGACAGTGAAAACCAGGTTTAGATCCATCGGGTGGTTTTCAAGATTAATTATAAGTATGGGACGTTCAAGGTCATTCGGTGTGTACTTTTTTAATTTTTTTGACAAAAAAAGTGATCATATTTTGAAACTTAACAGGATCGGTGGACATAATGCCCTTAGCCCTCCCGTGCCTAAGGGGGGTATCTGGGGTCCCCCAGGTAGCATATTTGTTCAATACCTTTTTTGTTAATCATCATATTGATTTCATTTTATGCATAACTCTACTCCATTATGTTACAAATGTATCGAAGATATTAAAATATTTTTCCGCGGAACTCTTTTAATAATAATTCACATTTGTCTTTGTTTCCCCCCCGCGCAAACAGCATGCATCACAATGGGCTATTATCATGGATTTTTTTTATTAGCTTTTAAATTAATCTAAAAAATCACACGCCGATCGGTATTATTTTTTTTGAAATCTGTTAAGAAATAAGGGAGATATAAAGGATTAAATTCTAGTAATTTGAATGGTGCCAAAAACAAACAGTTCGTGACGTCATCAAGTATGACGTCTTCGAATGTTTTGTGACGTCATCGGATTTCTTTTTCATCAATGTCTATGGATTTTATAGAGTATTGTAGATAGCTTCTTTTTTCTATGCGTCGTATGTTTACATTTGCGGCGTCTTGTCAATTATTAGACGCTACGAGTTTTGATTTATCATTTTTAAGATGTATTATCGATGCGTTGTGCCTAAATGCAGAAATACATCAAAAGATATGCCGAAAAAACTATTTTTTCGCTTACCCAAGAACCCAGTAATGGCAGAGAAGTGGTGTCGGGCGATTAAAAGCATCAAAATATATTCAGCCAAAACCAATGTTTATTTCTGTGAGGACCATTTTAATGTAAGTATTATAACACGAATTCATTGATTATACCGTTTTATATGTACAATGAATAGAAATATTAGACTTTCAGTAACAATTTTATAGAAACTATGCGTTCAGAGCATATTAATAATATACAAATTAATGTCAAAACCTGAAATTCAAATTTCACATTTTAATTTTCTCAGTGTGAGGATTAATTTCCAATTTCGTGGCTCACGAATCATGGTACACTATGTGTATGACTTAGATCCATGGGCAATGAATTTTTTTATAAAATATTACATTTATTTTATAGATAAAAGAAGATATACAAAACTATCTTAAATTTACTTTAATGGGAGGCCGTCCATTTTTGAAGAATCACGCGATTCCACATATTTTTAGTGGCGAAAATGAAGAGCCACTTTCATCATTTGTGGGATGTGCACAAGGGTCCGTTGACGCCTCCACACGTGATACCTATTCAACTCAATGGCAGCCACACCCCAGTACTCCTGAGCCTCTACCTTCCACGTCCTACTCTGTGCCTCGAGTGTTCTCCATGTCGCCGCCGCATCGCACTTTTACTCCCGAGACTTTGCCCTGTACGAGTTCATCGTATTCTGTACAGCACGTATTAGTGTCACCGTTACCGTGTACCGAGGTGCCTCGCGTGTTCTCTGTGTCCCCACCAGCTCGCACCGTTACACCTGCGCCTTTACCCTGTGCGAGTACATCATATTCTATGTCAGTGTCACCACGTACCAATATATCTGTGCCTTTAAGCCAGCATAATAAAGGAATTCAAGTTGGTTTGCAAAAAATGCCTATAGTTAGAAGCAAATCGACTTCAACTCGTCTAGAGTACAAGACAATTGCTTGCTCACCTATAAAAAAAATTATTAAAATTAAATTTTGTAAAGAAGATTCTACATCAGTCTCTGCTGTGTCTGATGAAGAAAATGAGTCTGACAAAGAAAACATTTCAGATATGTCCATTAAATCTAGTTTAGGTTCTGAAGATCAAATTAACTTGACTTCATGTAACATGAGAGAGGGAAATGTTTTAATTTTAAAACAAAATCCTATATTATGTTTAGGATTACCTAAAAATATGTATCACCTCATAGAATATATAACTTCTAAAGTAAATTGTGACGCTTTAGCTATTATGATTACTCTAAAAAAAATTAAACTTGGCGAGTCTTATGCTATTCTTGCTCTTCAATTTGGGATGTCCATATAAGTACAATAGGTCGGATATTCACAACAACTGTGAAAATTCTAGCTCCTTGCTTAAAAGAAATGATTTGTTGGCCATCTGCTGAGAAAATTAGGTACAAATTACCTATTTCATTTATATCAAGATATTCGAAAGTGCAATCAATTAATTATCGATTGCTTTGAAATACAAATTCATAAGCCGTCAGATCCTACAAATCAAGCTTTAACTTGGTCCGAGTATAAACATACGACTACTCTTAAATACCTTTTATCTTGCACTCCTGACGGATTAATACATTTTGTGTCTTGCGGATATGGTGGACGTGCAACGGACACTGACATAGTTGAAAATAGTGGATATATTAGTCATTTGCAACCAGGTACTCACATAATGGGTGACAGAGGATTTAAAAACATATCCAAACTTCTGGAGAGCAAGCAATGCCAGCTCGTGCGGCCGCCCAGCATATCTGCAGGAGTTCAGTTTACACCCCAGGAAGTGCAGCGAGCCAAGCAAATAGCTGCATTACGGATCCACGTTGAGCGTGTTATAAGTAGAATCAGGGAATTCGCAATGACACAAATGTACGCAGGTGTCCATTATAATCACATTTTTTTAATGGATGAAATTGTAATAATTGTGGACTAGTGAATTTGCAAAGAGTTTTAATAAATGAATAAATCTGCAAACATTGTATGTAAACGTAATATTACCTATTTGAAAAATAATACATAAATATAAATATACGTAATTGTATTTTTTTACATTTGATGCAGTACATTTGTTTTTATTCAAATAGGTGCGAAGGTTTTTACGGTCACTGTTATCAATATGTTTCTTTTAGGGTGATACCGTGTGTGTTGGATTTGTTCCGACGTTTCGGCTACCATTGCAGGAGCCATCTTTAGGGTAAACTGAGTTTCAGGGAAACTGAGCTTCAGTTTACCCTGAAGATGGCTCCTGCAATGGTAGCCGAAACGTCGCAACAAATCCAACACACACAGTATCACCCAAAAATGAAACATATTTTTTTTATTCATTCTTATAATTTGTTTCTAACCACTAATATTTATTTTACTACGAACTGGTTTCAAAGCTACACAAGCTTTCTTATCAAGGTTTACTAAATTAAACCCTTATAAGGAGGCTTGTGTGGCTTTGAAACTGATCAGTAATAAAATAAATATTAAGCGGTTATAAACAAAGTGCTTTTATTTTCATTTTCAATATTGTATTTATGAAAAAATATGGGATTTATGCTCTCATGGCTAAATGTTTTTTTATTTGATTAATTTTTTACTGTAACTATAATGTAACGCATAAAATAAAACCTGCGTACTAAATATATGCACATTTTATTTACATTCATACCTTAATGTTGCCTGTCTTATGTACTTTCATCATGACTTACAAGTGGGAAATTTAAAATTGAAGAAGTATAAATTTCAAGGAAATGAATCTGTTGATATGTGATTACTTGTATAATGGATGGAGCAGTAAATAAAAAAAACAAAGAAAGGTTGACTTTAACAAATTTAAAAAAAAAAAGGAAATGCTCACAACGAAAAATGTTCTTTCATACAATAATAAAGTAGAAACTTTCGTTATCCATTGTACACCATATTATGTTAGTCACTTGTTAAAATAATATAATTTTACTTAAGGAGAAATGTTTAAGTTGTATTCATAAAAAAAGTTTTTATTCATAAATAAGTTTATAATAATAATTTTTTAAATATAGCTAGACACCAAAACTTTTGAGCTCTATCTATAAAACTTTTGCAGAGTGTTTCATTATAATCTACATACAATTTTGTTATGTTTTTTGTCAATTCGAAATCATGCGCAGCCACACAGAAAAGTGCTTTTTTTTTATTTGCCAAATGCATTTGCAGTTGCATCTGCATCATACATCTTGCATTGGGTTCCTTCCCATGAACAAAATATCGTTTTGCAGATAACTCTATTGAAGGGCATTTAACTTCCACTACAAAATGATCAGCTATCGCATCCGGAGAGGCTCCAAATATGGGAAGTTCCTTGGAAAGCAGGAGGCCACATTTATTAAATTTTATTTTCAAGTCCTTTTGTAAAATTTCTAAAACTTCCGCTTCGAGAAGTTGACCACGCTTCATTGCTGCAGTTTCAATTATTCTACCACCAAGAATAGTTTCGATAAGTGTCCCATCTACTGTACCGCAATTTGCAACCTCATAGAGTTTGGATGCAGTTATCCTGCCAAATCGTAGGCTATACCATAAAGCACAGTCGGCTTGGTGCAGGGTGGCATTGGCTGCCATTTTACATGATTTTTCATTCATATTTAACCGGCAGTAGTTTATAAAATCATCTGCAGACCAAATATCTCTTGTTTTAATAAATTCATACACAAGGTAATTAATACAATGTTTTTCAATTTCAGTGGCTGGGCTGTAGTATTTAGTTAACTGGCTGTTAAATACTCCCAGCCGAATTGTTTTATTTATAAATTCGGCAAAGAAATTGTTATCTAACGCATGGATAGCAAAATTGGGATGCGGGTCCTTTCCTATTTCTTTGGCTTTAATGAACTTTTTTGAGGTTCCAATCGCAGCCATCTTGAATTTTCTCCAATAACACTCAGTTGACGTCCTCGAGGGTTCCTCAGAACGCCTGTTGAGCCACGCCACAAATGCTAAAGCATGTTTGCATCCTCCTGTAAATTAAAAATAAACAAAATTAACACAACGAACTTAAAACAATATAACTACATTATTTAACATGAAAAATCACAAACTTTATGTTTCAAATATAAATTTTACAATGATTTTTAGTTAATAAAAATAATAATTTAGATACTGGGTTGAAAAACTGGTGTCGAGTACAATTATTAAAATCCATGTTCAAATCCAATGAATCGGGTTGTGGTCCCGTGGCTAGTGTTGCAGACTCACGGATCAGAGGTCCGAGGTTCGAGCCCCACTCTACTCCAACTTGGTTTCCATTTTCTAATAGTGAGTTATTTACAACTCGTTGAAAATGGCCATCAAAATTTAAATATTTGGGTAAAATATAAAAACGCCAATATTTCTTTTTTATTAATAAAAAATGTTGAGAATAAATTTTACAACAGAAAATAATGAAAAATATTATCTGTGTGCATTCTTCTCTTCATGGACTTTCCTAAATATAATATGAATTACCCGCGACCTGTGTTAATAAATAGGAAATTAACCTTTTTTTGGCCTTGACTAGTACAATATGTGTTGGCAAATATATACGTCGAGTCTTAGTTTGACAGTCAAGATATAGGAGTGTTTCATTTTGTAATATAATACCTTGAGAAGCTGGACAATCATGACACTGGCATGATTCAATTGTTTCTTGCACTTCATTACATATTAATGTGACTGCATAGGCTTTGGCTCGTACTTTGTGTTCCGGAGTTACACGAGCCTTTACGGTACAAATGTCGCCAGTATGTTTTACTTGGACATATCCTATCGAATTGTCACCGTAGTTTTCTCTTGTCGATCTAAAATTTTAACAAACATGTTACTACTAACTGTAAATTTAAGTAATCAATTTTAGTATTTTTAAAAGAACCCAGAGATTATAAAATATTATTTGACATCCATATCGCGTTCACCTCGAGTAGAGAAAAACGACTTCCGGCAACCCTTCCAGGGAAATTTTTATACAAAAGTAGGTCAGTTTACTTCGTAAAACCGAAAAGAATCTTAAAAATCATTAAAAAATTCCAAACAGTTCTACAAAACAAAAAAAAAACAGATTGTTGGATG
This sequence comes from Micrasema longulum, assembly GCF_059751315.1. Taxonomy (NCBI): domain Eukaryota; kingdom Metazoa; phylum Arthropoda; class Insecta; order Trichoptera; family Brachycentridae; genus Micrasema; species Micrasema longulum. The sequence goes on from NW_028278472.1 coordinate 25,413, forward strand.
ACCAAAATAACAATATTCACACATTGAGGTTATGTATTCAGTCGACAAAGCTGAATTCGAAAGAATGTTTATAAAGTAATATAAAAGCAATTTTTAACAACAAACCATACTATACAACACTATATATATAATTATATGATAAATTATAGTATTAATTTCTTACCTGAAAGCTTTAACACCTCGAATTTCGGCGCTTATACAACTCGCGTTACTTGTAAAGTAATTAGTCATCATAAACACATCAATATGCGGTAAATAGTCAGATTGTCCTTGTACAAAGCCACTGTCCGTCATGATAAATTGAATTAATTTACAAAAGGTTGAAAAACATAAAATAATCAAATTAATTCGATATGAACTCCGTTTTCACTTTCATCTGTCAACGTCTGGAACTGGAGAGTGGAGTGGGTAAGAGGGGGGGCTTAAGATAATATGCATAGACAACTATCCTTATTTTTCTATCTGAGGCCTGTGGCATTACCAACATTAAAATGAATGCATTACTCGTGAAGTTCTGTGACGAAATTTATAACCAACTTACGAAAGAATCGTTTTTGATGGACCTTATTTTCCAAACGAAAATAATGAATGAAAATATTCATTTTAAGAGCTTATATAAACACTAGGAGAATCTTTAAAAAATCTTTTATTTGTAGAGTAGGTTAAATCCGATATTCCTCCCGAGTGATAATACCCTATTCATTTGCTATTTGCTCCACAGTTTAGTGATCTTTGATACTTCGGTCAATTTCCAGTTTACGCGAGTAAGATTTTGCATGCTAAGGGTGTTTAGAAAAAAGTATTATTATGACTAATAATTTCAAATAAACATAATTTTTATATTTAGCTATCTGGATATTGCGCATTGGATTTTGCATACAAAGGTCTTTTTTGAATAATAAGTGAATTTTTTAAAATTTATAAAACCTTTTTTTACTTCACCAATCTCAAAATGAGTAGAAAAAAATTGACGGATGATGTTATTGAGCAGCTTCTAAACGATACGGATATTGAAGTGTCTTCCAGTGATGACAGGGATTTAGAGTTAGAATCTTCAGATGATGTTTCTGAAACAGATGACTTTGTAATCGAAGATTAGGATGAATCTGATTATTTCGACCAGGATAGTGTTAATTTAGAAGAAAACAGCCAAAATGACGGAGAAAACGTCTTCGCTTCTAAATCGGGTTACCAATGGAGCAATATTCTACCTTCTACTTTAACAACACGTTCCCATAACATAATTAGTCCTACGTCCAAATTAACTTTTTTTATTTTAATTTTGCATATTATATAAATTTTTACACGGCGTTGTTCGATTTTTGAGTTTTTATTTCTTGATTATTTGATTTTCAAGTTTTTTAATTTCGTATTTTAGATTTTTTAAGGTCTCGAGTTTTTTTTTATTGTACTTAATTTTTTTTAAATTGATTTAGAGTTTTTTTGCCATGGAGTTACTGTGGAGTAATAGAAATTACTATTTTGTATTATTTTTAGTCGTCGTATTCTGTAAAATTGTATAATATATCTACCTATGTAACCGATAAAAGGAATTCGTGCCGTGTTATACTTTATTGTATTTTATTTGGGAAACATACCAACAATTTTAAACACATTAAGATTGAGCTGTGTGATTTTTTTTCTATATTATTTTGTAAAATATTATTAGTTTTTAAAATTAATTCAAATAAATTAACAAACACGCTGTATATGGTTTACGAACTCGCTCATCCCTCTCCCGACCGCCCGCCGTACCGCCCCGCTAGCTAGTGGCGTAATTTCAATCAGTGGTATCCAAAACGTGGCAGCTGGAGGAGCGCGCTGCCATATAAAATATTATCGCAGCAGTATTTTATGAAAAAATGTATGAATTTCGCAGAAAACTGGAAATAGTATGAACCAGTTTTATAAACAATACCATGACAATTATAAAGACATTTTTTAAATATTTTTTTAAGACGTATTTATAGCATTTTAGCTGGGGTATTCGTAGTACCCCCTCGGAATTTTTTCACCCTCAGGCTCCCAAAGGTTAGTAAAACCGTGTGTGACCTTGAACGACCACCGCTCATGCCGCAATTAAAAAAAAAAAAAGTTTTTTTGCCTTTAATTACGTCCCTATAGATTTAATATAAAAAATATGAAAGCCTAAGAAAATAAAATTTATTAAAAATGTTCATATATTTTTTTTCTTTGGACCAATTCTTTTCAAGATACACGTTTGAACATCAAATAGAGTTGATCGAAATAGCGAAAAAGCGGTATTTGTACTAACTTTTTACTAATTGTTTGATAGTCAACCTATCAAAAGTCATCATCATCATCATCATCATTCTATGTCCGCTACCTAGTTGGAGCATATGGTGTTCACAAAGATCCTCCAAAAGCAAAAGAAAGAGCAAAAGTCGTACGGGTTTTGGGTATGTCATAATTCATGCTTTGGGAAAACCTCGTACGGACATTTTGCTGAGACCTCTCCTCATTGTTCGACCAAAAGCGTGTAAGTGCTTCTTTTAGGTACAGTTGTCTCATATCCAGCACCTTCATGTATTGGAACAGCTGTTTTGACGGGTATGTTGGAGGGTGCCGGAATATTATTCTCAATAATAATTTAATGATGTAATCGTATGTGTGTATATGAGTACTTACATTTATATTTATATTTTTGTTTTTTATTACTTTGTTGAAATTTTTACATATTTTTGAATTTGGATTTTAGGCCAGAGCATTCTTAACAATTTTAAATCGATTGATAAGGTGGTTGATAGCTTTCCTCATAAAGGTTTGAAAAAAACAATTATTTTTTGAAAATCATTGTTCAATAAGTCAATTTATATTCACTACACATTGTCACATATATGCACACCCATACATGAATACACAATATATTTAGTAAATACACACCCTCACACAATATATTTAGTCCCCCTCCCTAACATGTACAATAATACTGATACATTGTAACAAGTAGGTACTTAGCATAAATATTATTATTGTACAGTAAAAGTTATCCTCATAATGTAATTGTACACATTATATATAAATGTATATATTTGTACCGACATATTGAAACCATTGTATAAATTCCATAATGTGTTAATAATGTGGTTTTATAGTACATAAATTTAGAGTTAACTCTAATGGACCGGTGAAGTTTACATATTATATTACATGCTAAGTTTATCAATTAACTATTTGAATTTTTTAAGTACAATATTGTAAGGGAAAAAAAACACAAATGAAAGTAATTAAATAATTAAAATCGAAGTAAAAAAGTTATGTTAAAAGTTTCTAGTTAGTATTTACATAAATGGAAATAATATTAACATTAATAAAAAAACTTACTTAAAGTAATTAAAAAGTAAGAGTTAAAATAAAAAAGAATAAAAAAACATGATCAAGTGCACAAACCATTTTTTTTAAAGGTAAAATATATTTACGTACCTACATATTTCAAGGGATTCAAAAAACCGATGAAAAGCAACTTTTAAAAAAAAGACAGTAAGTTTAAGTTAATTTAAAAAACATCTTCAGAATTAATGTTAGGAAGATAGAAAATATCAGTCTAGTGCGTCTAGAGGGGACATGGTATGCAAGTAGATTAATTAGTTCTGGGGAATCAAATTTATTATTTACAGTTTTGTAAAGCAGGATCTGATTGAAGATATCTTTTCTGTCTTTCAATGAATCAAGGTTATGAAATTTTAAAGAAGTTAGGTATATAATTTGGAAAATACAAATGAAATTTGTATGTATATTTATATATATACACATACAAATGAAATTTGTATGTATATTTATATATATACATGATCCCGTAACTTCGAATCGATATTCGAATATTCGAATCGATACTTTAGGAATGAAATAGTTCCGCAGTCCCCATCCCCTTCTCACACACACAAATACAATTCTACTGACTATGCGATGTCGCATGGATACGCGCTGCACATGTGAAATGGGCCATACTGTCCGATAACCCTATCAATCCGGGTGTTCATTCAAAATATAAACAGATGAACCTCTCCTAAATCAACCATTTTGAAAAAAATCTCCACAGAGAAATATAATTTTGTATTAATAATAATATTTGGCTGATTTATAAGATAAGATAAGAATTTAATAAGTAAAAATTTAAAATAAGAACTATTAAACTGAAAACTTAACAGTCTGGATCTGAACTAATGATACGTTAGTTTGAAGGCAGTTGGTTCTAGGCAGAAGAGCCGGCAAAGGCAAAAGCACGATCTCCGAATGTAGTGTTTGGAGAGTACCGAATTTCGACAAGTTTTCCTCTGCCTGATAATATGAAACAGTATCAGATTTTACCATACTTTTTGTGAAAATAGGGGTTTCGGAAAAAGAGACAGTTTTGCTACGTGTATTTTATGATTTAATTTTAAGCGATAGTAATGACACAAGTCAAAAATTGTATTTTTTGAGTTAAATGTACAGAAACGTTGCTGAATGTATTTTCCAATGGCTAAATGAATGACATGATTCTCAAAAATATTTATGTGGCCTTGCAAGTAAAAATATCAGTGTTTAGTAAAGTTTTTCAATCCAATTTGACCATTATGCCCTAGTTATTCCTAAAAACATTTATAGCTAGATGGCACAAGCAAGTTAATTTTAAGTTTTGCCTTTGTTTTTGTGAATAAAAAACAGTTTTTTGAGTTGTGCCATTGTCTTTTAATTTTTTTTGTCCATAGAAATTTAATCAGGTCTGAAAGAGTTAAAGCACTGTTATAGTAACTGGCCCGATTGCTTTCCCCGCTCGAAACAAAGTGCAGTTTTCATCAAACCTCGTATTGGAATCTAACAAGTCACTTTCGATCATGTGATTCGTATTGGATTAGACGATGTAGTTATGTACTTCTCTATTTTGCAATAAAAAGATAATGGTTTTATGCCGGATGATTTTTAAGCTAATTGAAATTGGCAGATTTGCAACGCAGTCAATTAAAATAACATCTAAAAATCGTTTAAAATCTAAATAGAACATATTTAGAATATCTCCAAATAATATTAACGAATAAGTGTTACCAAGATATATTATGTTTAACAGAGATGAAAAATCTCTAAGAGAAGGTAACATGAAAAATTAGACATTTGTATATTTTTTTCATATTTAGAATTTCTTTTTCTTTCGTAGTTTCTCTTCCTCACTCCTTCCAAACTCATTACCTGATTCCACGTTCCTCATCTTTAATGTATAACCAAATATACTTTTATTTAAGTTTATAAACCTAACCTTACCTAACTTAATGTACTTTTATTTAAGCTTATATGTGCAAGCCTGATTTCCCCATTAAAAAACAGCCGTTGTTTTGGAATAATTGGGTATTTTTCATGTACATTTTATGATTTTTTACATATATTTTGTTTTTTAGTACAAATTGTTGACCAGTCTATTTTTTAGTTAGCTGAAATATATAACTTTTAGCAATAACTCCTCCAAAGCACTAATTCTTCGTTCTTAAAGATGTAAATATATTTTTTAAATAATAAAGTGATCACTCAACCCAGCTGATGATAAATTGTACTTTTAGAACAAAAACGACTAAACTCAAAAAAGCCTTAAAATGAGTTAAGATCATAAAACGACTTCAATGAACATTATCCATCTTTCTGCATTTATAAAAATTCAACATTCGGGTGACAAAACCGTTACATCGGTCTCTTTGTTACTCAGATAATTCAGGTTCCGTGTCAGTACGGAGGCGACACTATTAGTATTGTGTTTATATTGCTGTGTGAAGAACGCAACGCAGACAAACATGTAGTGACCGAAAGCCGGTTGAGTCGATTTTATTCCGATACAAATGGCAACTTTACTTTTTTTTTTTAATATTCAAGCAATTCATCAATTCATCAATTTAGCTTTTTGATTGTTTCGTTTCGACTTACCGATAATCGTAGTGATTTATTAAAGTTTATGTCATTTCGTGAATGAAACATATGTTTTGTGAGTTGATCTAACCTAATAAAACTTATGTCATTATCTTATTGATTAAAGTGCATTTGTTTGTTTGTTTGTTTTTTATGTTTTCAATCTTATAATGATTCATTAAATAAATGACTTGTCTGAACTTATAATAATTTATTTTTATTACGCTTTTTTTTCATTGATTCATAGCTGAATGCCTTTGGTATTTTCAACTCAAAACTCAGTGCTTGCTTCGAAAAATATAAAACAATCAACGAAAGAATACGAAGGTGTCACAATTTACATGATTCTATTGCAGTTTCCAAAAAAGTTGATTTTTTTGGTTGAGTCGTTTTCGTCCTAAAGGTGCAAAATGATAAGCTATGTAAACGCTAAGACATGTATATTGTTGATAACTCCGTGGAAAAAAATATCCCGTTGATAAAACAAAACTCGCCCACTTTAAAAATAAACAAAAACCTACAAATGAACCGATAAATGCTACAGTAAATAAAAAAGGTTTTGCAAATACAACATAATACATTCTTAGGGTTTATCTCATGTTTAAATAATTGATATACACCAATAAAAATCCATGTGACCCAAAAAAAACGTTTTGGAAACATGGTAACATTTAATTTTGCTGAATTATTTATTGCAATCTTTTTACTAAAATATCCGGAGTATGAAATTAAATTATGATGCATCTTAATGCAGCGTAATTTAGTTTACAGGTATGTTGCAAAAGAAAAAGCGTTTTGATTCCCATTCACATATAATTTCTCATTTACATTGCTATTCGGTAAGTTAGATAAAGCGAATATACACTGGTTAAGATGAATGATGCATGTAGGTGATATTTTAATTATCAGATATACTAGAAAAATAAAATAAAAATAAATAAAATACTAGAAAATTCCACAAATAATCATTGAATCCAAATAAAAATAATCAATATCATTGCTAACCTATTTAAAAAACTTAATTAGCTCGTCACATCGAGCAGAGACGACCTGATGTAGCATTTTCAGGTTTCAAGAGGATATGCAATGGCTGGAAATTTTAATGAACAGGTATTTGAATATTGGTTTTCTTTCACTCTCCAGCAAATGCCTCCCCAATACTGTGCTAAAAAAACAACGTCGGACTGATATTGCCTAGCTAAAATCGAAAAAATCGACGTTTTATTGTCCCATTTTCCGCACCCCAAAACCGATTTAGAAAGAGTATAAGAGAGAAATCAACTGTGTCTGCATGTTTTCTGATTTTAAAAAATAGTGATATATGTTTTCCGTACGTCTGAAGACAGCAAATAAAAGGAGGCGTTTTTTAGTGTTTTTGGAACATCCTCGCTCCATTGATTTATTAATACAATAGTGTATTAATAAATCAATGCCTAGCTCCTATTAAAGACAATTGATCAACAACAACAAAAAAACGGCAGGCACACGTCAATGGTTAATAACTTTCAACCTCAGGTTTTATATTATTTCAATAATTATTACTATGTTGAATAAGGATTGAAATAAAAATTTAAAAAATGAAGTTACTACTCCTTCTCTTATTGCTTGTAACATTTGTGTTTTTTTTCCTTTTTCAAAATATTTTTAACACAATGTAATAATTGGAAACTACTAAATAATATTGTACTATGATAACATTTTAAACACTATGATTTTTATACTGACAGCTTTTATGTTAGGCCGATCAACAATGTTTTGAATTCCATATGTTTGTGGACAGGCTGAATTTTTTCCCTAGGGAGTTATTTGATCTAAATTTGTTGCAACAGAGAACGAAAACATTTTTGACAGGGGGATATAGAAGTCTAGGCATTGACAGGGCTATTGACCTGTCATGTATGTCCATGTTTAAACATCCACATTTTCTTAACCTACTTCCATATTCCCATATTCGACTTCCATATTCCCTCCTTACAAATGTTTTCCCTCTCTATTGCGACAAATTTAGATCTATGTTAGGTTGGGTTTGTAATTAAAATAATATTTAAACAATTAGTTTTGTTCGCGTAAAGAACTATAAACCTTACCTCAGGTGTGGGTTTTCAGTTCATTTTAATGCAAAATATCATACAAATCCTAAATTTCATAATGGTTTTCTTTAAAAAATAAAGAAAACTTATAAATGCAAATTTTTACAGTAGATACAGATAAAATGTCTTTATTCCTTATCTTTAAAATTTCTATTTAGTTATTACTATTTGTGCTTTGCTAATCACTTTTAAATTGAAGTTGAAACCTAATAATCTAATTCTGCTTTTTGTTCTTATACAATATATCACGCTTGCATTCACCTAGTTCACATGACTTACTAGGAAATAATATGAGTCATGAACTTGCATAACGGATTGAAAAAACTCTACTAACGAAACAATACTTTTCAGTGTCAGAGGTTGGAAGTTGGGTGATAGAGATTGTAAGATGGGGAAAACAAGAAAGGCGGTACCGGAATAAACATGTCAACAAAATGGCGGAGGACAGACTTCTACGTTTCCCACTTCAATGGAATCCCGAAAGAAGAATACTCCCAGCATATCCCCGAAGAGGTGGCGCGATAGCTAACAGTCAGCGTCTTAAGAGAAAATAAGGGCTCAAACAGATCCACAAGATCTAAAGAAAGGATGAAAAGGAATGTGTTTTTACACAACGGAATTTCAAAGTCTCTCGACTGGCACCTGAAGCGTAAGACTTATCATCTAACCTTCATATAATCAAAATGATCAACGCACGCTTCGGTCGATGTACCAATGCCGTGCCCTATGCACCAGTTGGGGCGAAAGGAAAATGATGATTATAAAAAAGCGTTATCTTAAAAAATGTGTGCTTACATACTTATTCTTATCTCAGACATGAACTTCTCGTGTGAAAGATACCCGGTAAAATTTTTATTGAATACAACAATAAATCTATAAGTAATTTTATTTTTTTTAATTGACTAGTAGATGAATTTTGAAATAAGTATACGCTAATTTAAATAAGAATTTATTTTTTGACTTACACTCTTAAAAAGGAGTCCATCTTCTTCTCCATTTGGAAAAGTTCGTCAGCTGGTTGTGCTGCCATAACTTCACAAAATGTTTTCTTCGCGCAGGGAGTATTGCTCCAATCCGTCCTATGTATGTGTGCAAGAACGTCACTGGCCAACCCTTGTCCTATTCTATCAGTTTCCAGATTCTGCACCATCTTCTCCATAACATCGTCTTCTTCAAGAAAGTACTCCTCATTCGTATCCAAAGACCGCCTCGTGATTGAATGAGTCTTCGGCGATTCTTGGTCGTATGCATCTGTATAGTCGATAATTTTATGAACATCGGAAAGAATGTCGTGCTTGTTCATATCTGTAGGGGCATTATAAACATCAACAACATCAACGAATTGATCAAACTTATCATTTTGTGGTGTGTATTCATTATTTTCTAGATCTAGTTCACCAATGTTGTCATTAAGAAAATTTTCTTCGCGTTTATCATTACCTTCACCAAAATCAGTACTTCTTTTAAATCTCCTTGACTGTGACGAGGAAAATTTTCTGGTATTTGGAGCTTCCATAATAACAAACACATTCTCACTCGGCATTTTTACGTTGTCATTATATACCTTATGCTTCATCAAATCCTCTTTATCAGCGTCTTCTTGTTGAAGCGATCTCAAATAATTAAAATGAGCTTGGTCTAAAGATCTTTTATGTTCCATTTCGAGCTGTTTCAAAATCATATTTTTACTCATGCCCGCACTCCTCATCATATCAACATCTAAATATCTTCCGACGGCTACTGCTCCGAGACCCAAAGCAGCACCGCCTGCCATTAATCCTAATGCTGGTAAGAGAACAGACCCCGTTGTTGCTACAGTGCCTATTTTATCTTGCGCTGCATATCTGTTATATGGATGACCAGCTTGAGTAAATCCTAAGTTTTGAGATATTTTGTGAGTTGCTTCGATCAACGGATCCATTACAGGTTTAGCAACCTTTACAATTGGCGCAAGAAGAGGTTTGGTCATGTCGAGAACTGGCTTAGTAAATTGATGCATAGAATCTATTCCACTTTGCAGAGTATCTTTCATAGAATCAGTTATTCTATCCCATAATGGTTGTTCTTTCACCCTTCTGTATGCATATATCTGTTGAGGCTTGCCGAACTCTGGACGGTAGTAGTTGTACCTGTTAAAATTGTAATCAGTATTGTCGTAGTACTTATTGTGTCTATAGTTATCCCGTGTTAGATAATCATCACTCACTTCATAGTTTTCAGTAGTAGACATAGCTGGTTCCGATGAAAAAGGAGATCTATCACTATGGGGATCATTTGTATAATATACAACCTTATGAGGTTTGCTTAAATCGCCTCTGTTTTTATCTTTATTTGCTTTTGCTGGTTGGACACCAAGCTCAGGATGAGCATACTGTAATACAGGATTACGAGTACCGTCACTAGTAGCGACCGAAGCTACAAGAGCTTCAGCTTTAGGAGTATACATTTGTGAAGCAGGGTATATTTGTTCACTAGGGTGTTGAAGCATTCTTCTTTGTAAAGCATCGGGAAATCTGACATTATTTTCCTTTTCAGATCGAGAAGCTCTTCCACCAAAATAATCTCTTTTTAACTCGTGATCATTAATTTGCTTAATATATTCAATCAGCTTGGAATTCGCAACTCGAGAATTATCTGTTTTAGTGAATGGTCCGTACCCTTTGCGCAAGTAATCATTCACAATAAGGTTTTTTTTGCTATATGTTGGGTTGTCACTAGTTAAAAATGGTCCAATGTTATCGGTTAGCGGCATGGCTTCTGGTCTTAAATTATCGTTTGTTGTGAATGGACCTATTCCCCTTTGCGTTATTTCCGGAAAGTTATCTTCTTTCATGAAAGGACCAAAGCTTTTGACTTCTTCATCATTACCACTTCCAGATTCCGGAAAAGCGGCTGAAGGTTTGTAACCAACGGGATATGGGTAGAGCTCTCCATTTATTACTCTAGCGTTCCTCCAAGTTTTGGAATCTGACTCATCATCAGGCATTCTAATGCCATGTATTTCAGGTATTCCATCACTTCCGATTTTTAAAATTGATTTTCCTCTCTTATAGTTGATGTCACTTTGAGCACCTTTGATGAACATTGTATCGGATTGAATATACACTGGTCGTGGTACTGAAGAAGATTTTATCTCATCTTCATTGACTTTGGTGCTTACAACCTCAATGTGTACTGGATTTCTATCATTCTTGGTAACGATACTGGAAGATTCATCAATAGGTTTAGAATGTGACCTACTCTCGGCATAACTTGCTGACGTAATGTACACTGGGGACTTGAAATTTCCACTATCACTTCCACTGTAAACTGAAAAACTTTCTGGATCTTCATCTTTCGCGTTTCCCTCATCTTGATCGTTGTCTTTTAAAGGTGATGATGCCGATACAACAGGAGACCAATTGCCATATTCTGCTTTAACGACTGCAGAATCATCATCAGTTTTTTGTTGGTTGAGGTAATATTTATTGTAACTGGTAATTTTATCATTAATGTCATCATCTAGAGTAGGTTCATCTTGCATTTTTCTACCTTCTGAATCACTACTACGGACTGGTTTGAAGTCACCGTGAAATAAAGGCTGAGAAGCGATAAACGGTTCGGGGGTAGTGTCTTCATTTATATTTTCTGTCGCGTTTACTACGGCTTCTGTCGTCGCTAGTTCTGTTGTCGTTGATGTTATTTCAGGGTTGGGTGTACTCGCTTTGCCGTCTCTCTTCTTGACAATAAGTTGAGCAACCTGTCCTGATTTAGTCATGACATTTAATGTCTGAGTATCATCCGGATTAAGACTTTTAGCAACTCGGAGCTCAGTTCTTGTAGTTTTCGGTTGCAAAGCGGTACGTCGTACGAAATTCCTCCATGTCGTTATATTGGCATGCCTATTTACTCCAGCTGAACTGCAAATCGCCACCAATATGACGATGCTGAAGAAAAAGATGATTGTTTTGGTTCCCATCTGAAAAAAAAACAAGCAATGTTTAACTTTGGAGTAAAAATGTATTTTTTAAAGCCTGCTTGCATGAGTTTTCGGGATTAAATATTTATTTACTACTGTCAAGTGAAAATAATGCATTCGATCACAATAAACATTTTTGGTCAAACTAAGCAAGTTATATTGTTGTCTAGTGCATTAAATCAGAACGTACGGGTTATCAGCAAACAAATACACAGATTCATTGACATAAAATAAAAAAAATATACACTATTTTCTTGCTAAATGCATCTCAGTTTAAGCGAATGTTGCGTTTTATTTTCCCATTAGAACGACATAGATAGCAAATCACGATGTTCATGTAAATATTAATGTGTGCGTCCGGGCAGATAAAGAATACAGTTTTAAAAGTGAAGTAGAACCAGAATCCTGGACGAGTGTTTTTGACTCGATGGCTACTCTCAGATATAAATCGTGGAAAAGGAAATTGAGTGGGGATAAGTAGGCCTCGTGGTAAAATGGTTTGCCCATTTGCTTATCATGCTTGAGATCCTGGGTTCTATTCCTGCCAGGGTCGACAAACATACTGATTTTTAGGTGGTTCAACACGGCAATATTTCACTGTCCCACTTCACTGATAAGAGGGTTAGTCGAGATCTCTGCCATTTTAGAGCGTATTAACTTTTATGTTTCTGATGGTTTACTCTGACAGCGTCAGCCCAGACTATTTTACCTCCCGGCTTCTAAAACCAACCAGCCTCTGGTTATGCCGATTGGAAGAGCAGCCAGACAGCTGAACATTATCACTTTGGATATCGACATCTTACGCATCAGTGAAACAATGTTTAAGAGGCAAATACTCGTACTATTGGAGAGTATTATATCTTAATAATGTCGAACGATTACTTTGAGTTTTAAGTTGATACTCTAAAATGCAGGGATTTCGACAAACCCTCTTATCAGCGAAGTGGGAGAGTGAAATATTGCCGTGTTAAACCACTTAAAAATCAATATGTTCATCGACCGAATAGAACCCAGGATCTCAAGCATGATAAGCAAATGGGCAAACCACTTTACTACGTGGCCAACTTATCCCCACTTATTTCCTTTTCCACGATTTTTATCTGAGAGTAGCCATCGAGTCTTTTGACTGTTTTTACACTCGTCCAGGATTCTAGTTCTACTACATACTCGTACATATAACATTTAAAAACATATATATTTAAAAAAAAGCCCGAAAGATGTTAGAATTTATAATCAGGATATATAAACCTTTGAAATCTGAATAATCGATAATTTGTTTATTCAATTTATCAGTTCGTATTAATTTGGAATTTGGATCTGTAGTCTGGTCACCATATTACAAAACTCACATTGATTTCATTGAATCTGTGCAAAAAATAAATAAATGATCAGCGCCTGAAATATTTTGGTCTAGACAAGTTGGAATGTAGGAGTCAGATTTTAGACTTGATATATCTTTATAAAATAATTTATTGTTATGTTAAATCTATATTTTGTTCAGAGAATGTACCCCTAAATGTCCCCTGTCGGCAATTGAAATCGTATACAACATTTTATCTTCTGACCTTCAATAATAATATGGCGCAGTTTAATGCATTATCACATTTGTTAAAATTGTATAATAATGTAGAAAGTAATGCTGATATTGATATCTTTAACGATACATTAAATAATTATAGGAAAACTGCAACGCAATTTATAAATTCAAATAGTCACTTATTTATTTATTTGACACTTTATATACATATACAATAAATATACATATAAGGGCGGGCATATTGCCTTAAGGCAATTTCTTCCTACCTACCCAAACCGTTCAGTTTGACAAAATTATAAATACATGGACATATTGAATCTTACAATTTTATACAACACTATACTATGAAGAGAGGAGAGGGATGGGAAGGAAAGGAGAAGGATAAAGGAACAATTTAAATATTTAGATAGTGACGTTTCAATCTTGACTTAAATGTAAATAAAGAAGGGGCGTCTCTAACATTAGATGTTAGATTATTCCACAATCGAGCGGCTACTACTGAGAAAGAGGAGGCAAACAAATTAGAGCGATGACAGGGTATTAAAAGGGTTCTCTCGTTACTAGAACGAAGAGATAGTCCGTGTTGTGAAAGAGGTTGGATGAGCTCTCTCAGATAAACAGGCGAAGTGGGATTATTTAAAATATTGTGAAGAAGTGATAGAATGTGAATGTTTCTTCTATGCCTGATACTGAGCCAGTGTAGTTGCGTGCGATACAATTTGCGAAGATTAAAGATATAACGAATACAAATATTAATATATACTTATGTTAGTTAGGTAAAATAATTTGTAATAACCTGTCAGTAATCATTTATTGTAATAACTTTTATTACAATCATAGAATTCAATTAAGCAAGGCAATTTAAAAAAATCTATTTTAAACTTTTTTTCAATATTTGTGCATTCTATGTCCACATATAATTGATGATCAATATTTAAAATAACAATTTGTGGTTATTATACCAATGTCATATCGATTGCTTATTGTTTGTGAACCATAAAAAATAAAATACAAAAAAATAATAACGTATTCCTATGAGGTCAAGAGCCATGTGTTGAGTTGGGATGCAACATAATAGAAAGTTGAAGCATGCATATATAAGGAATATATTAAATAATTAATCAGTTTATGGTCCCGTGACTAGTGTCGCGGACTAACGGCTCAAAGGTTCGTGGTTCGTATTTTACTCTACCCCAACTTAATTCCCATTTTCTCATAGTGAGTTATTTACATCTCGTTGAAAATGGCACTCAAAATTAAATATTTGCGAAAATCACAAGAACGCAAATATTTCTTTAAAAATAAAATAAAATAGTAATAAATATAACGTTAGGTATTTTCTAGGCACTTAAGTACCGATGTGTTTTCCATTCGGGATCATTTATTTTATTTTATTCACCGTATATTTATGCAATTTAACAACATGCATATGACTTAAACTTATTTAAAAAATGGTTAGACTCAAATAATCTAACACTAAATCACTCAAAAACAAAATACATAACATTTAAAATTAATTATAAAACTATCTATAATCCAAATCCTTCCTTAACTATTAACAGCTGTAACAACAATAACCAAATTCTAAATATGAAAGAAATTAAAGGATGACTAAATGTGAAATCACTGTGAATGGAGTTATACTAAAACAAGTAGAGGAATTTGTGTATCTGGGAAGTATGTTCACTAGGGTTGGAATGACTGAGAAAGATATTGAAAGGAGGGTGAGTGCCGGGAACAGAGTGAACGGTGCACTTAAATCGACCTTGGCAAATAAATGCTTGTCACAAGAGGCAAAATTGGCAGTTCACAACGGAGTCCTGGTCCCGTCCCTGATGTATGGGAGCGAAGTATGGACTTGGAAAAACAGGGATGAAAGTTGGCTGAATGCGGTCGAAATGCGATCTCTCAGGCGAATGTGTGGTAAAACTATGTACGATAGATGCACAAATGTTGAGATCCGTACATTATGTAAGGCTGAGACAAGCATTATCGACAAAATCAAGAAAGGAGCTCTGCGCTGGTTTGGACATGTAGAACGAATGGACAGCGAGAGAACGGCTAAGAATATTAACAATGCGAATGTTGATGGATGCAGAAATAGAGGAAGACCGAGAAAGACATGGCATGACCAAATACAACAAATACTTAAAGATGGACATGTCAAAAGTCGGAATAAGCGGCGCGCGTGCATGAGAAGATGTATGAATGTAGAGGAAGCGAGATCTGTATGCAAAGATAGAGTGTTGTGGCGTTCTATCCTCTCTGCCTACCCTTACGGGGAAACGGCGTGATGGTTTGTTTGTTTGTTTGTTTGAAATTTGAAATATTAAATGTAATTGTAAATCGTTGGACAGAGTAAATTCAATTAAATATTTAGGTATTTATATAGATGAGAATTTAAAATGGAATAACCAAATCGAACATGTTAAAAATAAATTGAAAAAAAAAACTTTTTTTAAATCTATGAAAAATTTAATCAGCCTAAAAGAACTTGTTAACACGCATTTAGTCAATCAGCACGCATTAAGTCAATCAGTTTTGGAATAAAGAATAATTGGATGGGGATGTGCAAATGACACATTTATCAAACAAATAATTATTGCACAAAAAACTTTAATAAAAATCATCTTTAGAGTCCCAATCAGAACTAGCTCCCTCGGTATATTCGTAAATCTTAATGTTACATCTGTTAAATAACTTTATGTAAAAGCTCTGTTACTGTACGCACACAAACATTATTCTCTACCTTCCATATCTCATTACACAAATACAGGAGTTATTAGATACACCATCCTGATGCTGCAAAACCAACTCACTACCACTCGGTTAAAGTGTACAATCTACTTCCATTGTCCATAAAGACAATTAGTAAGTACTCTCAATTTTAAATTTCTATTAAGAAATGGATAATGGAGGTGGGTTGCGCACGGATCGATGAGTGGATCAAGCCAAATAGGTAAACAAATTGCTTCCTGATTACGAAATTTTGTCTGCAAGTTTATATGAATTTATTTTGTTTTTAAGATTATTTTGTTCAATTTTGATTATTATGTTTACGAAGATAATTAGGCTCATTAGATTAATTACGTTTTTATTTTCTCATTATGTTAACTATTTTAAATAACTGATTTAAGGCCTGTTTCATTTTACTTATTTTAAAATGTTTCCCTGGGCTCAGGACACCTCAGTGAGGGATATTTTATGGGAATATTATTATGTATAAAAAAAATATACAAAATTCTAAAAGTTTTAATAAATCAAATAAAATATCACTAAATATACTCTACAAAACATCATTAAAAAATACATGGCATATCCACAATACAATAAATCGTATTTATTCTTAGGCAAGCGAACCCAAATTAATTCATATTTTCTCTTTTGTTTGTAAAACGCATTTTAGCAGAATATTCAAAAGAAGCGATGTTTTAAAGAAAGCCCCAACATACTTACTTCTGTGCTAGATCTAGATCACGTGATTTTTTCTGTTCTCTGTGTACACTTAAAAACATAAATGTAACATCTTTCTAGCATTAACTTTCTTGTGCATCTATGGAAAACGTTATTTTAAATACCATTCAAGTTGACAATGGGTTTACAATATGAAAGAGATATTTCAATTTCATGGTTATATTTAGTTGACATTTCAATTGAACTGAAATCGAAGACTTTCTGTGCTCTCGATTTTCCATCCATTAGGCAATACATACCAGTGTAAAAGCTAACTCCATATGCTTCTTTTATGGATATAATTATGTATATTATTATTCAAAAAAGTATGGTTCTTTTATTATTTTTTTAAGATGCATTTTTTTATTTTATTAAAATGTGTATGTTGTGTAAAACATATAAAATTTACGATTAAAAATCTAACATCAATTTTCAATAAATTTCGTTTGCTTTTATTTTTTAATTATGAAGATATTTAAACAAAGATCTTGTTGGGAGAAGGTCAGTTGGAAAAATTTATATTAGTCAATTAAATGATGCGCGATGAAGATTATATACAAGAGGTTAACTTTTCACAGAGTTTTCAATTTTAAAAATTATAAATAATCATGAGCTCTAAAGATTAATCGGCACGTAGTCGTTGGGAGGCTGTCGGTGTGGAAAAGGGAGCCAGCTGCCTTAGGTTCTCTATTTCGGAAAGTTTTTATAGCGCCCTGCCCTCTGTTGTCCGGTTTTATATTTTGTGCGATGTTCAGGCACATGACTTCCTTTTCAGCTGATGGCTAATACGTGACTATAGTTAGTTACGATGTTATATCAAAACAAATACAAATTATTGCATAAACTCGAGTTATCTGTGCTTGGTTATAATATTAATATAGATATTTCACGCGAAGCTTCTCTTGAGCTAAATATTTCAATTCCAGTTATTTCATAGTATTTTATATTTTTTTTATGTACTGTAAATAATAAAAGGTTGTGTTTTTTATGTAATGGTAGTTTAACCGTACGTTAATGGGTATTTGCGTTAGTTATTAATTTTCCGTGAGTAATTTTGCATAAGTAAACACGCTATTTCAGAATATCGTGGAACTATTACAAATATTTCACTTAAAGAGATCGAAACGAAATTCAAGAGTGAAAATGAAAAAGAAATCAGTTTTCATCTCATAGACGCCATTTTAATTTGAAATTTGAACTCGTTTATTTAAAAATAATATACGATGCAGAAACAATATAAAGAGTTTATTGGTTTGAATAATGATTACTGCAGACTTAAATTTCTGTTCAAGATAATATTTAGGTTTTTAACAATACTTGATTTCAAAAAATCTTTTTTTATTTTAGTTTATTGCTTATTAGTGGCGTTTGAATCAATTTCATTAATAAGACTTGAGAACAAATGCTGAAAGTTAGTTTATGATTTAATTGCTGTGCTTTCATACGTAAATATAACTTATAAAATGCATATTATGTATTCTAAGCTTAATAATGTTTTTTTAAAAGAAATAATCCGCGAAGCTTTTATTTTAGAGGCTTGCCAGCTGGTGAGAAAGAGAGGATATGGAAGGAGGCTATGAAAATACACCACAACACACAGACCAATTGTGAATATAGTATTTCTCTGATTTTTTTTGCAACTGACGAAAATCGATCCCGCGACACCTGTTTCGCTGTTGACCGTCTAACCAACTGCACTACCGTGCCTGTAGATTGAATTCAATTGAATGGTACAATTTAAACCTAATACCCATAATTGAACCTTAAACCTTGTTAATGAATTCATTAAAAAAAAACATCTAATTTTTTTTGTAATAGTTAAATTCTGCCAATCTGAAATAAGTACTATTTTTTCTTATACAAAAAGGTATAGGTACTCATATAGTATTTTGTAAATGTTTTAGAAATGCACATTTATATGTTTAATTCCTTCAATTATTTTATCTGTTGATGTTTGTGATGTTTGAATCCAATCTACAAAAATTTGGACAAAGTCAAAATATTGTTAATGTTTTTTAATTGCTACACTTTTAGACATTATAGTTAATTTCCTACCTACAAGTTACAATGTATTATAGGTATCCATGGATTAATTGCATCCGACGCATACAGATTTACTTGGTTATTAATAATTTATCGACAAGTATCAATAATTTAATGCTAATGCGTCTGACGTTATACTCTCTAAGCAGTTTTCCTGGCCATGTCCGTTCTAGAATGCTCTTTGACCCGTCGGGAAATTTCCGTTTCACTGCTTAAGGTGGCGTGTTGCGGTAACGAGGGGCTATGAAAGTGCCTTACTGACCACTCGCCGGTACTGTAAACACTTTACTTGCAATACTTGTCGAGTTGGTCAATGCGGATATGCTGTTAAGGGGGGAGTCTGTAAAAGTGAAACGATACCGACGTAAGCGGATTCTAGAAAATATGGTCTAGCGTGCAGCGCGTGTTCTACACCAAGTAAATTTGTCGTAGGAAGAGAAGCAGAGGACATTTTTGTGCGTAGGTACATCCATACAAATATCAAATGGGTCGAAGCCAAAACTCCTTGGTATGTAACGAAATCGTTTAATCGCTCAAACGACTAATATTTATTTAGCCATCAAAAATCAACAAAATTTATTTTTGAATGTAACATTTGTAAGTGCCTTTTTAATATTCTAATGCAGAAAAATACAAAGATAACAAAATATAATCATGAAACAAACATAGGTACCAATAATTTTCAATTCTTGACCTCTGCGAATTTTAATTTAGTTAAGTATATTCTTTACACAGGATTCATTTCCTATCTGAGACATTGTTCCAATCCAAGAAGGTATTGGACATTACACCATTTTATATTTTTTTTAAATATCATTGACATATTTCTGGTCATGCGGCTACAAGAGTAGATCACAGCAGAATGCCCGTACGAGGTTTTCCTGAAATTCGAATTATTTCATTCCAAAAACACGTACAAAGTTTGCTCAGAGGAATTTCTCTTTCGTAACCCCAAGAGTATTCAATGTTCTGGATGAACGAATTAAGTTCTCGAAAACGAAATCCATTTTGAGAAAGTGTGTACAAGTCTGGATTTTGTCTAAGTGAAGAGATCATTGCAAAATAAGAAGCATAAAAAAATGGAAATTTGTTTTCAGGCCCTAGTAAGTGAATTGGTTCAGCCGGATGAATCTCACCCACATGATAAAGGTTTCAGCTCTTTTACTTCACCAAAGTCAACAGATTGAAGAGTTGAGAAAATGTGGATGTTCAAACATAGGTAGAATGGCGAATGTTACACAGTGTGTAAAGTGACCACTTAAACCAGCCAATAACAGGTCATATGCCCTGTAAATGCCTAGACTCTCATATTTCCTTCTCAAAAATGTTATTCCTCTCTTTTGCAACAAATGAAAATTAAAATATCTAAATTAAATAACTCCCAAGGGGGTTGATTCTAGTTCTTATCTACAAACATTTAGACAAAAAAGAATACTGTTAAAATTGTTCATTTTAATATTATACATAATAATACGAAATGCTCTTTATTTATAACAGAAGGGTTTCACTCGTATTTGTAACAAATACTGATTTTTCAAGGAAAACCAGTATTTGTAACGAATACTGATTTTTCAAGAAAAACAGGACATAAAAATGTAAAATATGAATAAAAATAAAATACTGGATCGTCATAAAATAAATATAAAAACTGCCCGCAATAGTAAAACTCTGATGTATGTCGTGTCATTTTGTATTGAACATATTATTTTAGTTTACTTAATTGGAAAGAATCACTTTTTTTTATTTTTTAATTCGTTTGTTATAATGACTTTCGAAATAATTTAATTATAAGTTAGATTTTGGCGAGTTTTTAAAGTCTGGCTGACCACACAACCTAAAATATGCATTTTGCAGAAAACGGCCAGATCTAATATTGAATTATACCTCATTCAAACCACTTAATTGATTTGAGAAAACTAGATTTCTGGGGGCATTAATCCTCCCATCAGCATCTGTACCGTAGGATTTTTGTGGGTGTTTTCTGCAAATTGAGAAATTTCGTTTTCGCGATCAACACTATTTTTAGAAGATGATTATTACAGTTTTTTTTTATATGAAAGCGACCTGCCTGTTTTTAGCAAAATATCGAATTGACCTTAATGCACCCGATAACACCAATATCTCATTTTTCCAAAATTGAGGACTGGCTTTCTGCATAATTACGTTTAGTTATCCTTATTCGTTTTTATAATACGTTTTTTTTTTAATTAAATTTTTTTGGTTTATTATTTTTTTTATTTAGGAAACATACAGTACAGTTACAAAGTTTAATATTTTACACAACTAGACTTAATTCTAATGGACCAGTGAAGTTTCCATATTATAAAGCAATTATATTATACATTTGTCAGAAGCCATTTGGAATACGCATCTCAGATATGGAATCCCCAGTATGCCATATATATAAGTAGAATAGAAAATATTCAAAACAAATTTATAAAGTACCTTAAATACAAAACCGGTATTTCTTATGTATCTACTCTCACTGCCTCCACCTTCCATGGAATCATTTCTCTACAATACCGCAGAGTGTGTGCGGACCAACTACTGCTTTAAAAAATTATGACAGGAATGGTTGACTGTACAGAGCTCCTTGGTTTAATAACAATACATGTGCCAGCCAGGATTTGTAGACAGTACCACTTGTTTCATGTACCAATAAGTAAAACATCGTATGTTAAAAATGCTTTTTTTCGTAGGACTTTTTCAATGTTGAATACAAAATTTAAAGACATAGATTACGCAAACATCACTCTGTCAGATTTAAAATTTACACTAAAAATGTATTATGTAACTTAGTAGACATTATAATAATAAATGTGTACATCTCCCCTCCACTCCTTATCCTCTCTTCTAGCATTTTTGTCCTTATCCCACCCAATTTACAGTAAGTTAATGTTCTTAAAATTGATATTAAAAAATCTTTGATTATTGAGAACATGAAAATAAAATTTGTATATGTATGAATTGTATGTATTTATTTGATACGTAATATATTTTCTTTACTAACTTTATATACTATGTGGAAATCTGTTATTAGTTTTGAGTTTATACACCATATTTGTTTACTAAAAATATGTAAGTAGAACTGTTGAATTCCCAAATAAAATAAAATAAAATAAAATAAAATAAAACAAAATAAAATAAAATAAAATAAAATAAAATAAAATAAAGTAAAATAAAATAAAATAAAATAAAATAAAATATAATAAAATAAAATAAAATAAAATAAAATAAAATAAAATAAAATAAAATAAAATAAAATAAAATAAAATAAAATAAAATAAAATAAAATAAAATTAAATAAAATAAAAAATGTAAGGTTAATTATGAAAGTATAAAAAAGAGAAGGAAAAAGAAAAACATAAAAGAAAGTTAATTAAAAATTTAAATTTAAGTGAAAAAAAGATATTTTAAAGTTTGTATGTATTTACTTAAATAGATTTACTAGTAGTAGTAAGTAATAGTAAACTATGTACAGTTATTCAATTGTACTTTCAAAATGATAAAAGGCTAAACATTGGACAAGAACATGTTTACCTGGATTTCAATAGACGCCCGCATTATTCGCTATGCTTTATAGTAATGACAGAATTCTCATCCAAGAAATGAATTGCAATTACTGACATTCTAGTCGCTGGAGTGACCCTTGCAGAAGATGACAAGGGAACTCAGCACAGAACGTGATTCAAGTTACAAATAAAATATG
Source organism: Micrasema longulum (assembly GCF_059751315.1). Taxonomy (NCBI): domain Eukaryota; kingdom Metazoa; phylum Arthropoda; class Insecta; order Trichoptera; family Brachycentridae; genus Micrasema; species Micrasema longulum. Next base: position 48,095 of record NW_028278472.1, read on the forward strand.
TCCATTGATTTCACATTCTATTCGCTTTGCTTTGTCACCCTTCGAAAAGTTTGCTGCAGGCCGATTTCACACAGGTTCACTATGGGTTTGAAGACCATTTTGGGAAAAAAAAGAGACGAATACGTCTCGAAACCAATAAACAGTGATTAAATACAATGATTTATTAACATTCCTTGATAAAATTTATTATTCACATACATTCGAAATTAAAGTAAGCCAAAATCTGTACGAGTTACAGATAACTCTGTAAATGTTTACGTGTGTTTATTTTTTATTCATTTATTTGGAAGCTCAACAAGGATAAATAAAATACATACAATTTTCAAAGCATTGCTAACATTCTTTATACACATCCTCAATTATAGAACTCCACCGTCTTTCTTAAATTATTTAAAGTAAGTGTGTAGCTTAATTAAATCAATTAAATTAAAAATAAAGATTAAGTGAAAGATAAAAATAAAGATTAAGTTAAGGAAATAAAATTTAGTTAAACATAAGAAAATGTTTTGTTTTTAAGAAAAGAAAAGAAAAAATAAGAACGTATAAGAAGTAATCAAATAAACTCAAATTAATTTACATACACAAAAATAAAGATAAGGGATTTGATTTAAGAAAGAAATTTGATTTAATTGACAGGCGTCGTGGCGCAGTTGGTTAGACGGCCGTTAGTGAAACTGGCGTCGCGGGTTCGATTCCCGCTAGTCGCAAGAAAAAAATCCATGAAAGATTTTTTTCTCAATTGGTCTGGATGTTGTGGTGAATTTTTCATTACCTCCTTCTATATCCCTTCTTTCCCACCTGCTGACAAGCATCTAAAATAGAGGCTTAGCGGGTTATTCCTTTAAAATTAAAATAAAAACATAGTAATATTTTTTTAATAGTCGTTTGCTCTATCATGATAAATGTCAATGTTCACTTTTTTTCTATTTGGTTATAGAGTCTTAAAATTCTTGCAAGAGGGTTAAAATGTGTCTTATTGTTTGTAAAAATTGGAAGGTAAAATGTATCAGGTGATCTCAGACGCCTACGGGGAACGTACAATGACACATTTTCAACACAAAACACTGAATCAATATTATTGTGAATTATATTATGCAAGTACATCATATCTTTAATTTGTCTTCTAGTTTCTAACTTTTTAATTTTAAAATACTCCAAGCGCTCTTCATAAAATTGAAACATTCTGCCCATGTTACACTTAAATGACAAAGAACAAAGGGTTTTTTTCTGTACAGTTTCAATAATATTTTTAAGAATCACATAATAAGGTGACCAAATAATACTTCGGAATTCCAAATTGCTAGATACATTATTTTATATTGCTTGAGATAAATTATGTTTAATCGTGTTAGAATTATAATTTATTGAGGTTATTTTGATAACCATTTAAGAATTATTCGATTACTCTCATCAACTGGTTATGTGCATCACTAAGAAATTAATAATACCATTCGCTGTCTTCTTCGGACACCAGACAAATAATGTCCAAACGATTATCGAGGTGAAATGAGAAAATAACTTAAGAAAATAATGATGGCAGCTTGTGCTAAATAATATAACATAATGTTATGCATTTCTCGTTAAACTAATGAAGATAATTTAAATCAAATGTTGGTTATTTACGTTGGTAAACTAGAAGATGGTTTGATAGCATTATTTGCGCATAAAAATATCATCAATATCCGTATAATTTGAATACGTGTGTTGAATAATTTATTACCACAAAAGCGTTTATGATATCGAAAAATTTATAATATAAAACGAATATTTTGCATCGTTTGCTCAATTTTTTGTATCCAAATTTTATTAGATGTTAACATAAGTTTTGTCCGTTTTAATCGAATGAGGAAAACGAGACGACACACCAAAAAAACTAAAACAAATTAGTCTACAATGTGTGCTCTTTACATATTTTACGGCAATAGTCATTAACTCATGGCATCTCAGTCAAATATCGCGGTCAGCTTCGGCAGCTTTATTCCTCAAATGAATGCGAACAGAAACAGCTGTCGAAAATGCTCACTTTCGTCTACTTGACATATCGTTTTGAAGACTTGTAATTAAATCGGGTTGTGGTCCCGTGGCTAGTGTCTCGAACTCGCGACTCAAAGGTCCGTGGTTCGAATCCCACTCCACCCCAACTTGATTCCCATTTTCTGATATTGAGTTATTTACAACTCATTGAAAATGGCCCTAAAAATAAAATATTCGGGTAAATCATAAGAACCTAAATATTTGTTTTTTATTAAAAAAATTAAATAATGTATGTAACGTAAAAGCAAATACAATTTCTTGCAAGCAAAAATGTCTTCCTAATAACGTATAACCATTAATGTTCTGTTTAAATTTCAGTGCCAATTTTAACAATTTTTTACTGACTCATTATATTTTTTTGATTTCCATAAATAAGTATTATTATATATTTTTTAAATATTTTAATAGTGTATCATATGTATTTTTTATTCAGCGTATTTAATGGTATTTCTGGTATTTGGATTATTATTTTTAATTTTTATATTCTAAGTAACTTTATATTCTGTTGTTAATTATTATGGCTTAATACGGGCACAGTCTAAAAAGTTATGGTGAATAACAGTGAATATGTATAGAAATGGAATTTGAAATGAAAATATGAATAAATAAATGTATGAATTAAGTATATGGAACATTCAGTTTATCTATTTTCTGGTAAAAATCCTAAAAAAGGAAATCGAATTGGGATAAATTGCCACGTAGTGTAGTGTTTGGAACGTTTTCCGTCCATGATTGAAGCACCGGGTTTGATTCCTGGTAAAGTTGACTTGGAATAAAGATAGTTTTTATTTTATTTAAAAAGCGTAAAATGAATTATTCTATCCTAATATAGCAGATGATCAACAGACGCCTTATTTCGTGTTTTCATACGGCTACCTATGCACCATCGAGTGCGAGTTATTAATGATGTTTAATACATTTTTTGTTTACGTATTTTTTTTCTAGATTATTGTTCTGTACTTCATATAGATATTTTTTTTAAAAAACATGGTTCTCCACGTTTATATGTACGTCATGGTTTAATGATTGAAATCATTCCTATAAAATAATGTTTTAAACACACAATAACGTTCGGCTTTCTTCTAAGCTTTGATGCGTTCTCTAACAATATTAGAAAATAACTTCTTGTCGTTTATTTTTCAGTTCGCAACGCTTTGAACTTGAATGCAAGTGAAGAAAAAGCGATATTTCAATAAAAGACGTCAAATAGTTATGAGAAGTGAATTACGAACCATTGCTCATTGATTTTACGGCAGTGCTTTTTAAGCACACAAAAGCATTAACCTTTTAAAGCGCAATTTTCTGAAAATTATTTACAATACTTTTTTCACAGCATATTAAAAAGTATTCTTTATTCAAACAACTATTGTTCAGACGATAAAATAGCAAATTTTCACTGATCACAAAACTAACCACTGTGGATTTGATTAGGTATTACATCATTATTTTTTTTATAATAGAAAATAAAAGACCAGCGATACTTTAATCCACAAATTTGGAATATCCAGTGACCGGTTTCATCGCTTCCGCGACATCTTCAAGACTAGTATCTTTATGAAGAAATTCAATGTATTTATACAAAACAAAGGTAAGGATAGAGGATTCAAAATTATATAAGAGTAAATTAAATTAAATTATTTTTGTCTTAAGGATCATTTACAAAGTGTTTCAGGTTAACTTATGAGTTGAAATAATGATATTTCTAATGAGTTTAAGTAATATATATGTATTTTATTTTTACGTATATACTATATACACATATATATATATATATATATAAAAATATATTATTTTTAACTTCCATCAAGAATTTTCACTAACAGACTTGAACACATTTTTTTCAAAACATTTAAGTTTGTAAGTGAAAATTCTTCATGGAAGTTCATTGTAATTTATTATATAAATAAAACACGAGTGATATAAAGTATCCACAAATTTGGAATATAAAAAAAATAAATAATAATAATAATAATAATGTAAAAATAATTCATATTGCACCCAAAGGCCATAAACTTGACAAATTAGAAATCCTCGAAATTAATAGATTAAAAAATAAACCCGACGTAGAATTACTTAATGAACAGATAAAACATGTGCATTCTCTATTACTTTACCCATTTTAATATAATTTTACCAATGACTTTTTACCCTTTGTTTTTCAGAAATCATTATTTACAAAACCACACTCAGGAAGGATGAGACACCAAAAATAAAATAAAATACTTAAACTCATTAAAATAGCATTATATCCATTCATTAATTAACCCATAGAAAATTTGTTGATAATGATCCTTAAGATAAAAATAACTTTATTTAATTTACTTACATATAACTTTGAATTATCTATCCTTACCTCTGTTCCGTATAAATACATTTAACTTTTTAATAAAGATACCAGTCTCGAAGATGTCGCGAAAGCGATGAAACCGGTCACTGGATATTCCAAATTTGTGGATTAAAGTATCACTCGTGTTTTATCTATATAATAAATTACAATATTTTCATTTAGGAAAAAAAAAATTGGAATCTTTTGGAATAAATCTGTACCTCATAGGCAGATGCAAATCCAGAATTTGATGAAATGACAAATCGATTTTCGTATCCAGTTTATGATCATATCCATTGATTATGAAGAAATATAAGTCTTATAATGAAAGAGCCAATGTATTATTATACTGAAAAAACAAATAAATGCTATAAATGATTAGAAATCACTAAGATAAAGTAGATTCTTTAGGCTGTTGTTCAACATTTGACGTTGGATTTTTGCATTCGTCTGCCTCTGAGGTACAGAAATATTGTTTAACTATAAATATTATGAAATAACTAAATAAACGACTTCTTAAGTTTGTCCAAATTTTTACAAACGTGAGGTGGATTTCACCCCCAAGGAAGCTATTAAAATTATGCAGCTTAAATAATTCAATCATATGGATCTCAACCGCATCAATAAATGTTTCTCCTCTTTAATTTCCGCTACGTCACAAATTCACGTAGTATGCCTTTTCCTTGAATTATTTTATGATAGAATGTTCCATCATACCTTTTTTGTACTTGGTTCTTAAAGGTGTTCCAATAATTCTAATATGTTGTTTATTATAAAAAGCGTGATGATAATTTTAAAATTGAGACAGGTATAAACATAAATCGTAGTTTGTGTTATAAAACAAATTGCCACTTCAGTAATTTGAACAATTAATTAAACGTATTTTCCGTCAGTGAAGTAATTAATGATTTCTCTGCGCATTAAATGCATAACGTCATGTGAAAGATCTCTATCTCGGATAATTACGGATATAATTTATATTTTCTTTTTCTTTTTCCTCTTCTGGAGTAAGGAGAATATTGTGGACATCCAGCGTGAGATGTTGCTGATTCTGATAAAAGGATGAGCCACTGGCAACACATGACACCTTCAACATCAGGTGCCAGGTCTGCCAGCGCAGAAACGCAATACGTCATCAACGAATGAAAAACTAAATTCACACTCTCTTTGTCCGGCGTTGATTTCGGTTGTTTCGACGTTATAAACGACTTTTAACATTTAACGTAAATTCAATTCATATTCATATATCAAGGGGAGTGTTAAATAAATAACAGCATTTATCAATGTTTTTCCAGGCCAATTACCTTTCTTTCCCATCCTTGACCCATCCTTATGGTACCTACCTAATATCAAGATAGAAAAAAATCAAAATTAGAAGATTTGGATTTAGAACAAAAACAAAACAACATTTTTGACCGTACACTATATCGCATAAATTGTTCTTGAATCGTCCCACGTCGTTTTAAACATCGTTACATTTCATAGTGCATTTTGTCATCCAGTGCCCGAAATTGAAGAATATTCACATCATATCAAAGGTAGGTGTCCATGACATGTTCCTATCCTTTCTTCAAATATACCCAACCTTTCACAAAACTAAATAAAATTGTTTTTCCATTACAGTCCGTCTTTTCGTTAACAGTGAGGTTTGCAGCCAGTATTATTGTCATCCATTTTATTTTATTTTTCCTTTGATATAATTAGTTCAGTTAATAATAAACTCCACATAAATATGTTAGTGAAATTATTCATTTATAGACGCTCATTCTCATACAACACTTTATGGTAGGCCGAAATTCCATATAATTATTATTTATATAAAATTTCACTATAATACATGCAAGGTATTTATTATTTTTGACTTAATGGCTACACACCTTAAAAAAATAAAGTAGAGATAAGTACGCCTCTCAGTGTAATTTTATTCCTGGGCTAGTATTCTAAACGCTCTCGCGGCCGTATTATCTCGTGTATTTACATGCAAAATGCACGAGAAAAACTGTTTTCTCGTGCCGCGAGAGTGGTTCAGAATAGCACCCCTGGTAAAGTTGACATGAAGTATTATTTGCGCGTGAACCTTGAGAGGATATACGGTGCCACACAATTTTGATGAATATAAATTTGTTTTTCTGTCACTCTCTCGCAAGTGCCTCCCTGATGTTGTGCAAAAAGACAACTGCACGTCGGACTGATTATGCCTAGCTAAAATCGACAGAATCGACGTTTCATTGTCCCGTTTACCGTATCCCAAAACTCGACCGATTTTGTTTTTTTTTTTATAAAGTATCAGAATGAAATTTCCTGTGTCGGCACTTTTCTGGTTTTCAAAATTATTTATCATGTTTGTACTTATACCGTTCGTCCAAAGATGGCATTTAAAAGTACCCGCTTTAATGGGTTTTCGTGTGGTCCTCGCTCCCATCAGAAAAAAATTATCAAAAAAGCAAAACGATACAGACAATGGTAATTTATTTATTTATTTGACAATTGTAGTGTGCATTACTTAACGGGCTGTTTTACCCATCACGTAATGCAGACAGTGGACATAAGTTAGGGATTAATGAATAGAAAGCAGATAGCTGCTTAATTGTCGATATGTACAGAAAAATAGATCCATAATATCCGCAGAAGTCGTATTCAGCAACTGAATTAACCTATTAATGATTAAATTCTGACTTGCATTTGTACGGCTTCTGTGTGTGTAAAACAGTGCATGAGATCTCGCTCTTGTATAATTATTGGGAACCTACAAAATGACCTCCTTCAGAATATTTGGATTATATATACATACTTCCGGAAAGCAGCTTATAAAAATGTTTCCCAAGAAAAATTTAATGACGAGATTCGAGGGTGTTGTAATCCAGCGTACCTTCTAGAAATAATGATGGGTACAAGAATGGATAGTTATTATTTTGTTTAAGATATAATTATCGTAAAAATCGCTTTTGAATCTTATTTATTTCAAGGATGTGGTTTGATTGAGAAGGCTCCCAAATGATGGAACAGTATTCTAGTATGCCGCAGAAATTGTATCATATAATGTGCGAATTGCAGTAGTTTTATTGAAATATCTAGAGTTTCGAAGTACAAATTCAAGCATTTTACTAGACTTATCTACAGCACTAGTAATATGGGACTTAAACGTGAAATTTGCCTCAAAAATAATACCAAGATCTTTAATTTGGTAATTGCGAGGTAAAACAACATTATCCATGTTGTAAGGAAATAGAGATATTTCTCTGGAGCGAGTATACGAGATAACGCAGCATTGGGTATGATAAAAGGTAATTTGTAAGACACAGACCAATGCCATAAATTACTGAAATCATTTTATCAAAGTTTTTATTATTTTTTCAAAATATTCATAGGGTGTAAAAAAAATACTTTTCTAGTACCATAATCCAGGAAAGAAAAGTCAGACTGCTTTTCCTTTTTGTATGAAGTGAAGATATATAATTAGGACCAAAGGTCTGTGGTTCGAATCCCACTCTACCTCAACTTGATTCCATTTTCTAATAGTGAGTTATTGACAACTCGTTGAAAATGGCCCTCAAAATGAAATATTTGGGTAAATCACAAGAACGCAAATATTTCTTTAAAAAAAAAAAAGATTTTTCGAATTTTATTTTTAATTTAACTTGGATTTCTTTCAAAGAAAATTTCACATAAAATTGTATTAAAAAGTTTTATAATTTGGACGCGTTCGCTCTTTTTAAAATGATAATTAATTTTATTATGTTTCTCGACACCCACGGAGCTAAATGCTGATTCAATTAATAAATCATTGTTGTAGGCTTTTTAATTTCTTCTCGGGTCTTGCAGATACATTGACAAAGATATTAATGAAGGTAATTACTCAAGAAGTAGATCTCGGTCGCAACAACTTAATTGTACCTACAATTACAAGTGGCAAGCAGCATTTTCACTTAGTTAAAAATATTTTATTTTAACTCCACTAAAATAATTACTAATTGTAAATAAACAATAATTGAAAATAAATTATTTGCGTTTATGTGTGGCTGGTCTTTATACAGAACTAAAATTTGTATCATTTATTTATATTTAAAACATTACCTTGGTGGTCAAACACTTAACTAAGTTTATTAAATATTTGTATATGACCACTTACCAAATTTTCTATGACTACCGGTTTCGAGTCGTACCCGTCTCTTATAAAGTGTTTACCAATTGAAATGCAATTCTTGCCCTGCAGTTAACGTTGGAAGAACATCAAGAAAATTTTATATTTTTGTTAAAGAACATATGAGGTGTCTTCACAATAATAATTTCTCTGAATTTGCAAATCACCTAATCAATTTAAATCATGACTTTAATAAAAATACAGGAGATAAATCTTACATACAAATAATAAAAGGTTAAAAGTAAATAATGTGGAAATATTTCACATCAGGGAAACTTTAAAAAATAATGTTTCTTTGATCAATAATAAAAAATAACCTTTCAATATAGTCCGTTATACGTTGTTCCACTGTAAAAGTCATCCTAAACCTATTAATCTCACCCCCTCCCTCCATCCCCTCTACTTTTTTTCAACTATTTCTCAAACAACGTTGAATATTTTCATCATTTAATCAGTGCATGTGTATCCTAATCAGTGGATGTGCTTATTAAAACGCTTGTCGTGTTGGTTTTATATTTTCGTGCAACTACTATGGTGAAGGTGTATAGCGGGTTTAGCATGATGGTTATATTGGTGTCCTGACCAAGAGACGGGTACGTCTCGAAACCGGTAGACACAGAAAAGTCGGTAAGTGGTTGTATGCAAATATTTAATAACATTTAGTATGGTATCATTTAGTGAAATGACAACTTTCTTAGGAAATTCAATAGATACATTAATCAATCCATTACGATCACGCATCATTTGATATATTTATTTCGTTTTATTTTAATTTAAAAACAAATCAAATTAATTGGTAGTTCCTAATTATGAGAGTTTCGTGGTACCTATAGAATATTGTTTATGATTATCTACTATATTTTTTTTTGTTCGACAGTTATAAATTTCCAACTTGTTCATTGGAACATTAAAGCATTGGAAACGTCTAAAAGAATCATAAAAAACAGTTCATTCAGTATTCTAATGTAAACCATGCGATCTCTTTTCCATCTTTATTCATATAAATTAAAAAGACACGGCTGCAATTATTTTTCGTGAAATGATAAATAATGTAACAAGAAAGTGAAAGCATTCGGCGTCGTTAGTACTGAATCATCGCGGACCCCGAGTGACAGGCGCGCAGGGCTGAGAGGAGTTAGTAGGCTAGGTGGCTAGGTGGCTAAGTTAGGTTCGGCGACCCCAAGTAACACAAATAAGATAGAGATAATCTCTCATTATACCTTCTCGAGGCTTATGATACCCTGGTAAGATATAATAAAACGGCAACGTAACGGTGTTTCACGGTGATTTTACTTTTCATTGATTGTCATTTATAAGTTCAAGTTATGATGTTGCGCCTTGAATCCGCATATGCAGGTTATGTGCAGTTTTGTATGTAGGCACAAGATAAATGTACACTGTATGTATGGTCAACAATCGTTCGGTAGTCAGATAACAGAAGGGACTATCTGTAATTTTCAAAAATGTTCAGGAGAGCTGAAATAAGACTAAATTTCAAGACTTCAAACCACAAACTAAAATATTTTAGTGTTATATTTAAATAAAAAAATACCATTCTAAATAATGCTGTTTTCGTTATTTTTTTTCTATGTGTATTTACCGAAATATTTACTAAAACTTTTGAAAACTAAAACAGAAAAAAATACAGATGGTCCCTTCTGCCATCTGACTACCGAGTTGTATTTATTAAAATGTGCAACTGTGTTACCAATATTCAAAAGTAGATATATTTAAAATAATACATAATACATTTACATTTTTAGTAATATTATAAGTTTTGTATAATAACAATATTTGAGTTTGTCCAAATGTTTGTAGACAAAATACTGGATTTCACCCCCTCGGGAGTCATTAAGATTAACAAATTACAACAGGTATGGAGAATACCTTTGAAAAGGGAATATGGAAGTCTAGGCATCTACAGGGCTTATGACCTGTCATAGGCTGGTTTAAATGGCCACTTTACACACTGTTACATTCACCATTTTGCCTATGTTTGAACATCCTATTTCTTCATTTCTTCCATTAGACAAAATGGTGAATGTTACACATTGTGTAAAGTGGCCACTTAAACCAGCCAATGACAGGCCATAAGCCTTGTAGATGCCTAGACTTCCATATTCCCCTTTCTAAGGTATTCTCCATCCCTATTTTAATTTTTTAATTTTGTATGATTAGTTATTTTTTGTTATGTATAATTTTTATGTGGCAACATTAACGATGACTTTATGATATGTATTTATAGTATTATTGAATCTTATAAATTTATATATGTCTGTTGGCTTTCCAATGAAATAAAATAAAATTAAATGCTCACAGGTTTATTTCATTGATCCAAAAAAACAGTAATTAATTCTATATTTTTTTAAATACCATAAGGAAATTTTTATTAACCTCTTTCTTAACCTTTGCTCCCTGACGGTACAAATTTGTCCAGGGCTGGTATTCTGAACGGAATTGCGCGCGAAGAGATCGCTCGCTCTGTCAGCGTGTATTTAGTACGTAAATACGCATTAAAAATGCGTTTTCTACGCTGCACTTTTGCGTTCATAATACCTCCCCAGGGCCCCGATTACAATGGAAAGTTAAGAGAGTTATCTTCGACTGTCTATAAAGAAAAATCAATATTTGTCTACGAAAATAAGTATACTTTTCGTAAACACTTAAAATATATTTTCAGGTAAGCTATTGAACGTGTTTAGAAGAAAATATGGCATGCATATTCTGCTTTTCATACAGAAAACTTAATTTTAATTTGTAGATAAAATTTAAGATAAATGTTAACTTCCCATTGTAATCGGGGCCCAGGTGTAAAATAACTCTTATTTATGGCGGCCTCCGTGGTGTAGTGCAAGACGCTTGACTCACACACGGAAGGTTTCGGGTTCGATTCCCGATGAGAAGACAAAAATTTAATGTGATTTTTCTCCAGCCAGGGTGTTCTGTGCTGTAATTTATCACTGTAATTGGGCCTCCTGGCCTGTAGTGGTGCAAAAAAAATCGAAATATAAAAATATGAGAATGCACTTTTTGGTGCAACTAATCACTCTCTGTACATATTTGGATATTTTTTGGTAGTTTCGGCTGTTTTGAAGTAATTATTTTTTTTAAATTACTCTTGAGGATAATTTTTGTTTATAGATGTCATCCGTTTGGTAGTGTTAAGTTACTGCTCCTTTATAAACCTCAATATTATAATTATGATAACAAGTTATCTGTTTTCAAATATTTATGTGGTTTAATTAGAAAGCGGGTTTTTTGTTTGTTTGTTATATATCGTATTGGAAAAATAAAACCTTTTGTATTGCGATTCCCTGATGATACAAATTTTTTACCTCTATTTTTTTATTTAGAATTAAAAAAAAAAAAAGAAAAATACACAAATGTTTTCAAGCGAAAAATAACATAACTCAAAAATAAAAAGATCATAAACTCCTAAATCTATCTTTGGGGAACAAAGGGTAAATCCATGTCCACTGTATTGCCTCAGTTTGATGACATTTGTCACCGGTTGCTGCGTCCGTTGTCTTATTTCAACATTATTTCAAAGACATACTACCGCACTACCAATATTCTTCAATAATAACTTCATAATTATAGTGTATTATTGTATATTGAGGAGTATACTTTTTCGGATCGTTATTTTTTTAAAGATTGAAGATTTTTTTTGGCCACGCCCCTAATACGTTTATTTGTTCCTTGCCATTGAAATTTGTCTAGAACAATTTTACGAATCTTAATGTCACAGCAACAAGGCCAAACATGTAGCGTTTTTCTACGAACGTATTTTTATTGAATTTATTTTTCACATTTATGTATGAAATTTTTTTTCTACAATATCCATATTGATTTTGAAAATACAATCAATCATTTTTAATCCATTTCATATATTTTTATCGGTATTCGTTGTATGTGATATTTCCCTATTCCATGCGAAAAAGTCACTAAAATAACTTTTAAATAAATCCATCATCAGTGTGCTGAAGTTTCTAATTTCGAGATGAAAAATTCACGCTAAATGTTTATTTTTAAAAAATATTTTTAACCAGATCCACAACTTTCTGATTATTTAAAAAAAATTGTGCCATAAATTCGAAAAATTACGCCACCACAAAACTGTCATAATATTTCGATGTTGATGCGTTTCGGATCATAAAAGTCAACTTATTTTAGTACTAGCTTTTACCCGCGGTTTCGCTCACGCGGTATTAGAAAGAAATTAGTTTGTTTATTTATTCAGCCATAAGCATTTTCCTGATGGGATGATAAATTTTCTCGGGACAGAAAGTAGCTTGTATCGATTTCCGGTATTCGAACTATCGCTATGAAAAAAATACGATAAACCGTCAATCTATGGCGTCGTCGAATCATTATTCTGTTCACAAATCCCAAATCCTACTACAAAACCAAAACGAAAAGCAAACTGAACTAACCATAGATAATAATAATTGCACAAAAAGCTGTAATAAAAATTATCTTAATTTTATCTTTGCCGGAATCGTTTGTGGATCGGGGCTGTTTAGACTCTTAGCGGATAGGTAAGAATATTTATATTTGTAACAGTGACAAACTGCTATTAACTCACATGGACACGCGCAGGACTCAATATTTTGTTTTTTAAGTTAGCTTATATCTGTACTTTAATCTATAAAACAACGTTATGTATAAACTTTGTTACTATACGCACGTAAAAATTATTCTCTACCTTCCGTTACAAATATATTCGTAAATCTTAATGAAACACCTATAAAACAACTTAATGTAAAAGATCTGTTAATATAAGCATAAAAACATTAATATCTACCTTCCATAACTTCTTTCACAAATACAAGAGTTACTAGATACTCCACCCTAATGCTGCAAAAAATAAAAAAATAAATTCAACCCTCGGTCAAAGAGGATTGGCCTACTACTCGGTTAAAGTATACAATCTACTTCCATTATCCATAAGGACAATTAGTAAGTTCTCACAATATAAAATTGCTATTAAGAAATGGATAGTGGAGGTGGGTTGCGCACGGATCGATGAGTGGATCAAACAAAATAGGTAAAATGTGTGCAATGTTTATGAAATTGTTTCTATTGGTTTATTGTTTATAATGTTTTTTATTGTTTATAATGTTAATTATAACTAGGTTTATTAGATTCATTACGTTTTTTTTTATTGTTATTATTTTGTTAATTTTGTTAAATAGCTAATCTGAGGCATGTTTCACATTTTGTAAAATGTTTTCCTCAGCACGGGACACCCCAGTGAGGGAAAATTATTCTGTGTAAAAAAAAAAGAATTCAAACAATGTAAAAGTATAAATAAATAAAAAAAGCGAAACAATTTTAGAAATTTAAATAATTATTTACAAAGTAATTATTTTTGATATCCCACTTCACCGCCTACTCTTTTTTAAATAATGTTGCGTATTGTTGATATATTTATATATTTACTTACAATATTTCAATTGCTTTTTTTTTATTGGGGATGAAAAACGAGTATCGTATTTAACTTTTCACCTCTCCGGCTATCTCCATGCAAAATAATATGTCAATCGGTTGCTCTGTTAAGAGAAAAAAACGCAAACAAAAAACTCGCTTTTGCATTTACAATATTAGTTTGGATTATACATATTATAATAATATGTGTGGAAAGTAGGTAAATAAAAAAAAACGTGTTTTTCACACTAATCGTCAAAATTCTCCCAAGACGATGTTTCTTAATGTTACCTACTTTCTAAACAAGTGTTTTAACAATAACAAAGGTCGGTAATTTAAATTTTTATTAAAGTACTATTAAAATAAATGTCAACAGTTCAATAAAATTACAATTTATACAATAGATTTAGTATAGTAATAACTTCAAAGTACCAATAAAATTCATGTTTTTATACACAAGTTGTTTTCTGTCGAAGTATGACGGCTAAGATTTTCTTTTGAAAGCTGTAAACATATTTTGAATACGCTTGTGGTCCCGTGGCTAGTGTTTCGGACTCAAGGCTCAGAGGCCCGAGGTTCGAACCTCACTCTACCTAAACTCGATTCTTATTTTATAACTGAGAGTTATTTACAAATCATCGAATATAACCCCAAAATTTAAATATTTGTGAAAATCATAGGAATTTTAATTAAAATACACATGTGTATGTAACTTTATTAATATAATCTGGGCTTTTAAACTGTCAGTAGGATCGTAGTAAATCACATCTTTCCGGAGGGTGTGATTCTACAAAATGCTACGAACGCCCAGTTGCATTCCACTGGCAACACTGCTGACTAGTCCAACTCGTTAGCGTCTACGTCGTGAACCCAGAGCAATAGGATCACACTCATAACGGTGTGATCACAGCAGATTACGAGAGGATAAAGGACGAGTTTCTGGCGCCTCCAAACCAAAACTATTTAGCTAAGGTAAGGTAACCCCGACAGAAAAATCCACCAGAGAAGGCAACGGGAAACCACTCTGGTCATCTTTTCGCAGGAATTACTATGACGAGTAGATCCAATAAGCAGTTGTCCTGGCTGCGGAAAACAAGAGTAGTGCTGGACTGAGATGCTTTCGTTGTAGTGATCGACAACGTCGGGGGGACCTGACAAGACACCGCAAGAAGAAGAAGAACTTTTATTTTAAAAACTTAATATGAGATGTGAGAAAAGCGGTAATTTCATTGAACATTTTTTAAATTTATTTTAATTGATAAATAATATTAAGCATGTCTACCTCGTGTTAAAGCCATAAAAACGGATATAGAAAATTTGAATGGACTGTATATATTTAAGTAATAAAAGTAAAATTCCACAATTGAAGCTCGAACTTGGTCGATAAAAATAGTTTTTAAAAAAAACTTTGAAAAAAGTATTATAATTTCCCTATTCGTAACCATTGGTGCGTAGGACATTGCATTGGCGATCCAATTGCAGCATTTCAGTATATGAACTGTTTTCTTCGCCGAGACTTATTGTTTTCCTGTCACGAGGCATAATTCAAATTTTCAGAAGTCATAAAGAAGGCATGTTTTGCTCGTGAATGTATCGAAAGTGTTCCCTTGTTTTGGAATTTGAGCTCTGTGTGGATATATTATGTATGTGTACATGTGTGGGAGAGTGTGAGTGTGAGTAGCATTGTGTATGCAATGGTAGTTATTTATACAATTTGCTTTCTCCATGTGCATAACATATTCATGCGTTGAGAAAGTCGAGAAGCCATAAAAAACAAAAATTAATAAAACTTATGACACTTCGTGATGTCGTAATATTGGTAAATGTACGTTCGTTATGGGACATTTGTATACAATTATTATAAACACTGAAAATACAGCTTCCAATATGAATATCAATTGAATTGCTTTAAAATTATATTGAATTTATGATGAATCCATTTCTTGCCGAACATTTTTTTCAAATTTTTAAATGAGTATTAAAAGAAAAACAAATAAATAAAGACACGTCATTCAAATTAAAAAAAATGTTCTGCAAGATATTGTGTTTTCTTTTACGTTACATATGTTATTTTATTTGATTACAAGACTTCAAAATGGAATGTCAACATTCAACGCCCAGGGAATAAACCTGCTTGCGAATAACAACAAGGGAACATTATATTTAATGTAAGAAAAGTAATACAGAAATAGTTTTACAAAATTATAAATGAATACATAATGTAATTAATTACACCTTGATAAAGAAGCTTGTGCAGCTTTGAAACTAGTCGGCAGAAAAAATATAACATAGGTAGTTAAAACAAAGTTGTTTTTTTTTATTATTTCATTGTATTAATTCATTTTATAAACTATGTTATGATTAAATACAGGTAAACGTCGTTTTGCACCGGTTCAATTTACGCCAATTTACAATTACGCCGGTTGGTGACGGCGTGGGATTCCCTGGTTTGACCGATACCAGACGATAGTAGGCGCTGCGATTCTAGTAGCAGACACAATTTTACACGTTGTATTATTCTATTACCATATATGCGAGCAGCCTTTTGTGTGTGTGAAATTGTTTCAGAGTTAGTTTTTGTTTTGTTTTTAAGAAAAATAAAAATGTTTGATTGTACTTTTTATTTTATAATTATTAAAATTAAAATAATTTTCAGATATTTGTAGCTTTTGCTATGATTCTCCAAGAAACATCCACAATTGTCAAATAAAAAAATAAAAAATGTAAATAGGGGCTAGATTTCTTATTGTCTATGCGCTCTGTAGCTGCAAGACGTGCTGTAATCTAGCTCCTGTATATCATAATTGGAGACGAGGAAAAACAATCCCAACCATCCATGCGCTCTGTAGCTGCAAGACGTGGTGGGATATTTATTTATTGTACAGCGCCTTTGAGGTGATTTTCATAAAAACGGCGCTGTATAAATTATCCAAATATATGTATACAATTCCTCTTTCTTCTCTAACTCATATCGTGTCCGTGCGGCTCAACTGTGGAATCATCTCCCACCCACCATCGAAGATGTTGCTACATTATCTCTGTTTAAATCGCGTCCAAAGAAACATCTCTTTTCTCTTCCTTAATCTCTCCTCCTTTTCTTTTTCCTCTGTTTTCCTTTTTCCCATTGAGTAATAGTTTTGATTTAAGGTAATTTATAAACGAATACGTCTATTTTTATTTTTATATATCTTTACCTTTTTAATATTTTTTTCTATTGAATATGTTCTGTAACTTGAATTATAAAAATAAAACTTTCATTTTATTGGTTGGTTGGAAGAAATTGCCATTTGGCAATAATAATGGCCAATGTACAAATAAAATTATGTTCAAAAAGTTAAACAAATAAATAAATATCTTTCATTATATTTGTGTTCATTTTACGCCGGTCTCTCTTTTGGAACGGAACCCCGGCGTATAACGACGTTTACCTGCATTACTATTAGTAATTTTCTTCCTGTCTACCATATCGGTTAAGCAATTCAGAATATTTTTTGATCAATGAAAAAAGTTAATATTCGAAAGTTATTGCGGTGCAGATTCTGAAATAATTAGATAAAAATATTGTTTCATCATTTGAGGCCTACTGAGACGTCAATTGCCAGCAAGTAATTGTGTAATCTACGTTGTTCGGGGAAAGCAAGGTGAAGACCACGTCAGAGTTTTTTGACGGTTTACACTTGACACCAAAATGTGAGCAATGTGTAACGAACTTTCATTCGTTTTCTCCAAACTTACGTGATCGAGTTTTTACTTCGTTTTGTTTACTTTGTCGTCTGTCGGGCTGCCATTACACGCTTGCCCACTTATTGACTTATTAGACCGCAACTTTTTGCCACAAATTTGGAAATATTGAAAAAAACATGCCAAATTTATAAACTCTCCAACTATATTATTGCTAAATACAAAACAAGTAGTGTGAAGTAAATCATAAAAGTGGTCTTTGGCAGAGGCGTCTGCATCCTCTGTAGAAGCATAGCACTGAAAGACGGTGATGGAGCTATCGGGCGTCTTGAAAGTAGCGCATATCAGCCATTGCGAGATTGGTTCCCACTTCACAAGGCAGCGAGATACCTTCTCCCACATTAATATAGCCACTCCTGGCAATAGTATTGTTCTTGACCAGAGTATAGCCACGTGCACCTGTCCAACAGCTTTTGCCCGCCCGTTTCCAGCGCACTTCACTCAAACCAAAAAAATAATTAAATTTGTAAAATCGTTCATCTTATAATATTACAAATGAAACATTGATTCGAGTCTACTGAATACTTTATTTTATTTTTACAAATATAAAAAAAAAAAAAAAAAATTCGTGACAATTGTTTTGCCTTGTTAGGGCATTTTCAAACTAATGTGAAGATTAGATGGATTGAATGTCCTCATATGGTTATTATAATTCAAGGTACTTAAGTAGAAAATAAAAATAATTTTTTGGACATTAATCATAATTGAGGGAAAAACCAATGGTTAAGGACGAGGCTAAGTGTTTAATAGGTAATGTGGAATTTATGTATTTATATTTGAATTTCGGGAAAAATATAACAAAGTAAGTATTTATTGACATACATGTATGTATTGTAAGATAATTAATGAAGCTTTATTGTTTTATAACTTTAGATAATTACTGTCGAAAAAATATCAATAATATTAAAATAGGTTGCTGTTCATTTTAATTTTTAAACATGATTGAAATATTATGAAGAAATTTATATTAACATAATAGTATTATTATACAATATATCTATTGTTAAGAATTTCTTATCAAAATATATAAATGCAATTGTAACATGATTCATCTATTAATTACGCGTCATTTATATGATTAGAGACTAGACACGCTTATGCGTGTACAAAAAGGAACAAAGTAAAGAATAACAGTCTATTTAAATATGTTTGATAGAGGTAAAGATATTAGGTTGGTTTGTTCATTCATTATTTTAAAATTAGGATTATTTAAAAAAAAATCAATTTCCAATTGTTCGAGTAGGTATATTAAGTTTACGCCCTTTGCTTTCAACATGTGATGGAATTAGTTTATTTGAGATATGAATTTTATGATTATTTTCAAATAAGTGATTAGCAAATTGAGAATCTTGTTTTTTATTTTCAAAGGATCTTATGTGTTCTGAATATCTAGTTAAGAAAGAGCGCCCAGTTTTCCCACGTAAACTGCATTAAGTAAGTAAATAAGTGTTCAGTAGACTCAAATCAGTGTTTGATTTCTAATATTATAAGTTTAAGTATGGAGTTCTACAAAATAAACACCAAATCAATAAAAAAATCGTTGATATTTAGAATCAGATCAAATACTTTCATAATCAACTATTATGATCGTCTAGAGTACTTTCATATCTTTAGTTTAGAATTAAGAAGGATTTCGGCTGGTTAGATATTCTTGCGCAAATGAGTATCTAACTGTATAGATGCCCATGATATCCTTGCTCAGATAAACCTTACTGTACCTCGCCGTAACTTGCGTACCAATCCTGTCTTTGCTGTGGGAAATTATAAAACTAACATCGGAGTTCTTTTCCCCTCTGCCAAGGATCTCAGAACAGTGAACGAAATCTCACTTAACGGTACTGTCGATGTGTTCCTACAGCAAGGGCAGGCATTTAAGAAGCGAGCGGTGTTGTCTCTCCTGACTCACGATGTCACACTTGCCATTTCCGCCTAGATTATGCCACCTTTTGTTAATTACCCATTTTGTCAATTTAAGTAGATTTTAAGACTGTTAAGATTAAGTATTACTCATTAATGCCAATCTATTAGGGCTTACTTAAGCCTGTTGATTGGATTTAAAAAAATTAATAAATTGTCCAAATTGTAATATTTTAGGACACGCATGGCGTGTAGGTCTTTACTAGGGGTTCCGCAAGGTGCGTATATTGTAGATTCCAATGCGGAGGGTAGATTTGTTGAAGAGGATTTGTCTATATATTTCCAGCGGGGATGTCCTAAGTCGGTTACCGTAGCCATTTTGTGTCCGAGGCTGAGGGGCTGATGTTTTCGTAATCGAGGTGATTTTAAAGGCCCTTAGGGTCGGCTTGTCCCGGTTTTTGTGTCAAGGTTTTTCCTTCCCTTGGAGATCGGTTTTGAGGCGCCGAAGACTCGCCTCCACCCCCTGCGTGTAGCAAACGGCAGACAAACTAAACTAAAGACTCGGACAACCTTTACAAAAGATGTTAAAAATATTATTATTAACAGTAGAATATGAATTTTAAAAGTAAAAATATTTTGTTAAATGTATGTAACCCATAAGGGTTTATCAATGAAAAATTTAAACAAAAAAACAAATAATTTAAAAAAAAGGTGAAATCATCATCATTGCCTTTCCGGTACATAGAGCACTGCATTGGTACACCAACTACAGAATATGGTGATAACATGAACAAAACAAAAATGTATTGCATGAAGTTTAGATGATCCCCTTACGTTTCGGGTGGCAATGGTGGCCTGGGGTTATGAATTTTTTTAGCGTAAAAACACTCTTTTAAATAAATATTTAATATCTGCTAAGTTGGGAAGCGAACCCATGAACTCTAACGTGGTAGGAAATGAGCTTTCCATTTGACCTCTAAGCGAACAAATATTTGTGATAGTGTGAAAATACGAGCTATTTATTATTATATACTCGTAAAAATTGTTATTTGTAATTCACTGAACCTAACCATAACTATTTTTTAACATATATTCAGAGAAAATATTTTGAGTTTGTTCAAATTTTTGTAGACAAGGACTGGATTTAATTCCCCGGGAGCTGTTAATATTAACATATTACAACAAAAATGAAGAACAAGGAATATAGATATTCAAATATGGGCAGAATTGTGAATGTTACAGTGTGTAAAGTGGCCACTTAAACCAGCCAATGACAGATCATAAACCCTGTAGATGCCTAGACTTCTTTATAACCTCCTCTCAAATTTTCTTAATCTCTGTTGTAATACATTTATATTTATAGAGTTGATAAAAATTGTGTAAAAAAACACGTGAAAAAAGATCCTATTTACCTGATAAAAACTACTAAAATTTTATGGATATACAGTTAATTTAGATTAAAATTGATTTAATCGTCAAATATCCGTTAATTTCTTACAATTGTTTTTTTTAATCGAAGGCCAGAGCCTTGATAACAATGGGAAATTAAGAAAGATCTTGAATTATCTATAAAGTAAAGTAGATGTTTTTAATGGAAAATACGAACATTTGTATAATTTTTTTTAAATTATTGTTTTTATTAAATTTGTTCTAAACAAATTGAAAATAAAATCAATCATTGAAACATGTACATTTTTGTGTATAAAAGTACATTTTCCTTCATAGACAATTGAATCTTGACTATGCTAACTTTTGATTGTAATACAGACCCTAATCAAAGAATTATCTTCAATTGTTCGTAAAATAAAATCCAATTTTCCGTAAGAAAATGTGTGTATTAGTCACTGAGATATAATTAAATAAAGATGATGCTTTATGGAACGGTAGGTTCAAATTATGTCCTAAAAATGAGCGTGGTTATTATTTTCGTTTCGACAACTTCGTGTAAACCATTATTTTCCACCAAATACGAGATAAGTTCCGGATTCTCAGTTAAATGGAACACAAAACGTACTTAGCGCCATATTTAGTGTATACGTATATTAATGGCAATTGTATTAAAAAATTTAGTATCTTCGTCGGTGACTTAAACGAGAATTGATTTTATCGTCTAATATCCGTTAATTTCTTGACGTTGTTTTGTAATCGAGGGCCAGAGCAATGATCACAATGGAAGGTTAACAGAGATATTGAATTATCTAAAACGGAAAATCGATTTTTTAATCGAATGTGTGAATATTTGCGTAATTGAAAGAGATATTCTGAATTAGGTAGAAGAATCTGTGTATCTAGGATGTTTGATTACTAGGGATGGAAAGACTGAGAAAGATATTGAAAGTAGGGTGAGTGCCGGGAACAGGGTAAACGGTGTACTGAAATCTACTTTGGCAAACAAATATTTATCGCAGGAGGAAAAACTAGTTGTTCAAAATGAAGTTCTAGCGCCAACCTAATGTATAGGAGCAAAGTCTTTAATAAAAAAAATGATGACGGAAGTAAGTTAAATGCTGTCGAAATACAATCCTTCAGGCGAATGTGTGGTAAAACGATGAATGATGTCGAGATCCGTGAACTGTGTAAGATTAGACCGATTGACAGCAAAAAAACGCCTAAAAGGATCTACGATGCAAATTTTAATGGATGCAGAAAATGAGGAAGACCGAGAAAGACATGGCGCTATCAAATTCATAAAATACTTGAAATGGACATATCAAGAGTAGGAACAATCAGCGTGCGTGCATGAGAGTATATATGAATGTAGAGGAAGCGAGGTCTATATGGTAAGACAGAGTGATATGCCGTTCTATCCTTTCTGCCTACGGCGTAATGGTTTGTTTGTTTGTATTTAAAGCGACTTCGTCGGTAACATATAATTAAAAGTAATATAAATAATAAAAAACATTAAAATATACACATTTTATATTATTAATATTTAAAGCATTAACTTTGAGGTCAAACATTTTACTAAATTTTATTGAATATTTGTTTATAACCACTTACCGACTTTTCTACGTCTATCGGTTTCGAGACGTACCCGTCTCTTCGTCAGGACACCAATTAAACCAACATGCAAAATCCACCATACACCTTCACCAGAAGTGCATGTGTGTCCCAATCAGTGCACGTTTGTCCTAATTAGTGCATGTGCTTATTAAAATGCATGTCGTGTTGGTTTTATATTTTTGTGCAACAACTATGGTGAAGGTTTATAGTGGGTATTGCATGTTGGTTTGAGACGGGTACGCCTCGAAACCGGTAGACATAGAAAAGTCGGTAGGTAGATGTATCCACATTTTAGTTTAAGAAATTCGATTTCACTTTATATGCAATTGAAGAATACGTAACCCGAATATACAATACAAAACTTATGCAATTCTATAAGCTAAATTTGTTCTTACTGTATAACCGTATTTGCATCAAGGAACCTCTAATATGGCATCCACCCACCAGGTTCGCTTTCAAGTAACATTGAATAACTTCACTTCATTTTTTTAATTAATTTTTTTTATATTTATTTTATTTTATTCACACTCTTTATCAAAATACAATTCCATGTTTACTTTGCCCAGCTAACAAGGGTACAAACCCCGTTACGAGCTAGGCAATTACATTTTAATATATTATAATAGTTAACAAATTTATATAGAGCACAGACAAAAAAAATATAAACTCATTCGAATACACATTTTGATTCATATACATACAGACATACACATATATACACACATATTTATATATTTATATATATATATATACACATATATACACATGTACATACACACACACGTACATACACCCATGCGCATATACATACATACATTCATAAAAACATAGACAATTTATTTATGCGAAACTTATGGTTGTCATCTATAAATATATATTTTTTTAATTATTCCTTATTTTTTATATTTTATTTTTGACATCCAGTAAGATTCTCCAATCCGTGGCATGCATCAACTTTTCTGACTCCCTATGTCCAATGTCATAAAAGAGCGAGGTCAACACCTTCCGTAACTTGACAACACTCCCGTCTTTCCACGATTCTGGCAAAAGGTTATGGACCTTTTTGCCTACGTAATAGTGTTGTCTCGATGCCAGAACAGTGTTGACCCCTTCACTTAGTATCAGATCCCTATTAGAGTATCTTGTATTATGGTTGTGGTTGACGCTTGGGTAAATGTCTTTATTTATGTGTGTAACCACTACCGTTCTCAATATATACTGTTGAATAATATTCAGTACTCTGAATTCTTTGAAGAGCAAGTCACTTGGATAACGAAATGTTTTTTTTTTAATAACTCGGATTAAAGATTTCTGTGCATTTGCCACAGGTTCATTATATGTTGCATTCGTCATTTATAAATAATATGTACATTTTACATTCAGCAAAAGCCATATGTATTATTTTTGCTGTTTGGGTGCAAAAGCAAATGATTTGAGGCCATTTTATTGATCGCGTATTGTCAAATAATAATTCACGGTGAAAGTTTTTTTACTGTAGTTATTTGGCATTGAAATCTGAAGTCAAGTTCAATTAAGTAGAACTTAAATAAAATATAACCAACATTATTATGCATTAGTTCTCTCTATATACATTTATTATTGTATCAACAACATTTCTGTAGACGAGAATCCAGGTCATAAGCTCTGTAGATGCCTAGACTTCTATATTACCTTATCTTAAATGTTCTTCATCTCTGTTGTAATATGCTAATATAAACAGCTCCCCGGAGAGTTGAATCCAGTCCTTGTATACAAAATATAGTTTTCAAAACTTTTCATTTTATTTTTTATAAAGTTTAAGCCGACGCTACATTTATTACAGTTAAATCAATATATTGCTGCTCTTACTATAATGTGTCATTAATTTTGAAGATGTTTTTTAAATTGACCTAAATTTATTGTCTTATATTTCACTTAAAGATTCTTCTCATCGTTTCTTTGAATCCCTTAAAATAAATATGTGTATATTTATGTTATTCCTTTTTTAAAAAAAATGTAATTACTATTTTATTTTATTTTTACATCTGAGCATGTTTTTTATTCTTTATTTCAATTCTTAATTTTTAAATACTCTTACAAATTTTCTTCATCTTTAATATTATTTCCATTTGTAAATACTCACTACAAACTACAAACTTTAAAATATCTTTTTTTCACTTAAATTTCAATTTTTAAACAACTTTCATTTATGTTTTTCCTTCTCTTTTTTATATTTTCATAATTAACCTTACATATAATTGCTTTATAATATGGAAACTTTACGGGTCAATTAGAATTAAGTCTAATTGTGTAAAATTTTAAACTTTGTAACTGTACTGTATGTTTCTTGAATAAAAGAAAATAAAAATAAAGTAAAATAAAAGAAATAACTAAATACATGTTATTGGATGGCAGGCCCTACTAATTATATATATTTATATAAATTTTACAGTTATATTTTTTTATATTCCCTGTGTATAAACATTAAACCTGTACATTTGTTTGTATTAAATAATTTAAAAAAAATCTTCGTCTTTGGCGTATCACATAAATATATTATTGTACATTTTTGAATGTAAATAAGATAATGAGTGGATCGTCAATGTTTTTTTTTCACTAAAAGAACTGAGAGATAACGTTGATTTTAAATTATTTAATGGATTTAAGGCCATTAAGCAGTTCTTTATTGATTTAACTTTGAGTAAAGAAATAATGAGATCTAGCTAACTTGTACACTTGTGGATAATATGTGAATTAACCTAAATGTTCACGAACTATGAAGAAAAAGCATTAGGAGCAGAAATTCAAAGATACGTTTTTAATGAAATTTTCTGATATTGAAATCGGTAGGTACGTACTGCATTTTTATTTGTACAGCAAACGTTTTTCTTCTATGAAATTCTCAGAACTAATTTTGGAAATAATCACAATACTAAAAACATGTTAAATGAAACATGTAACGTTGTATTAAAACTCAGAAAAAATAAATAAAAGACACTCTATTTATAATGTTATACTTACTGAAGTTATATCAGATATACGTTGGTGTTAACTCCTAATAGCACGTGTCCTATCAGCACGTTGGTATTATATTTTTGTGCAACTACTATGGTAAAGGTTTATAATGGGGTGAGCATTTTAGTATAATAAGTGTCCTGACGAAGAGACGGATAAGTTTCGAAACCGGTAGAAATTGAAATGTCGGTAATTGGTTGTTGTACACAATTATAAACCTTAGAAGATAAAACACGGACACTTTTTGCTTTTTGCCGCACACCAAAGCGGTGTCTTATGCACCGCTTGGTGCTTGTAGGGCGAATTGTTATTATGAATATGTAAAATTTACAATGTTTTTTTTAAGAGGAGGTAATATAGAAGTCTAAGCATCTACAGGGCTTATGATCTGTCATTGGCTGGTTTAAATGGCCACTTTACACACTGTGTAACCACTATTCTGCCCATATTTAAACATCTTTATTTCTTCAATTTTTTCATCTGATGATGTTTGTGAAGCTAAAGAGCTGAAACCTTTCTTTTCTCTGAGACCTTCTATATTACCTTATCTCAAATGTTCTTCATCTCTTTTGTAATATGTTAATATTAACATCTCCCCAGGGAGTTGAATCCAGTCCATGTCTACGAAAACTTGGACAAACTCAAAATATTGTTAATATCATTATTATTATTTAAATATCCATCGTATGCTTCCAAAAGCCTTTAATGAAATTTTACTCACAAGAACACTCACACAGGCCATGCCTTTTGTAGTAAAGCTGGGTTCAAAACTAGGACTTCTGATCCGTTATTCAGCTGCATTAGCCACGGGACCACAACCCGATCCCTTTTTTTTATTTTTAAGTATTTAAGGAATACTTATTTAAAGAGATGAATTGAAAAAATTAAGATTACGAGCAAAATAAGATTTTCATAAGCTTATTAATTTGTTGAAAGTAAATACCCATATATTTCATATAAAATAGCAACCAACGCCTTCTAACGTAGAAATCTTATATGAAAGTAAAATTAAACAAAGTGTCACGTCAGTGCGCCTAACCTCGATTTTTCATTTTTCATATTTTTCTGGTATATAATAATACGAATCTATAAACCACGAAAAAAAGGGGCTTCTGCATTAGCTTTTAGACGAAGTTAATTTAATGGTTCTTTACTGTGTTTAATTAGGTTTAATCCAGCAACATAAAACATTTTCCAGAGATAATTTTTTTATTTAGAAATATAAATAAACAAACTACTGAAATGTAAAGAGGATTTCATCGGTGATAGAGCATCCTTATTTCGATTTTTATGTTCCTTCTCAAAAAAGTTCTTCTTTTTCGTTGAAACATCAATCGGAATAAATTCACTAATGATTTGTTTGCCTCATATACAATATCAAACAATATTGCGTACTCACTCGCCCAAGTCCATGTCTATGCCAAGAACAACTAAAAATATCTTTTTTTTTACACGTGAGAATGCGCATAGAAAAAATAATATCGACGCTTGAAAGGAAAAAGTTATCAAGTGGTAATTTTAAGAGTTTTTTTTATTGTTAATTAATAAGCAATTTTATATTTTTTCTTTTAATTTGAATTCTGTAGGAATCACGCCAAAATAATACGTAATTACTAAAAAAAATAATTTAGGACGGTACATAAAAAAAAAACATTTTTATGACAATACATAATATCAGCCAATACAGCTTGCCCACCGCATACCGCACACTGCATCTGAGAACATAAGTCTCCTTGGCGGTGCCCACATACACGGAAAAGTTGATCGAGTCGAAAACACTCGTCTAGAATTCTGGTTCTATTTCACACACATCGCCATCATCATCATTCCTAAATAGGTGCGAAGGTTTTCACGGTCACTGTTATCAATATTATGTATCTTTTTTGGGTGATACCGTGTATGTTGGATTTGATCCAACGTTTCGGCTACCATTGCAGGAGCCATCTTCAGGGAAAACTGTGTGTTTTATAGAGAAATGTATGTGTTTATGTACTAGTAATTTGTACCGTGTCACAGTCAGCAGTAGGCACATTTCTAGTTTTGTAGGAAAGAATAATTATGTTTATGAACTAGTAATTTGTAATGTGTCGCAGCCGGCAGTAGGCACATTTCTATTCGTTTTTGTCATATGTAGTGCTGGGAACCATGTTGAATTTAATTTAAGCCCGTCGTCTTTGTTTATATTATTTGGATGTCTGTGTATTTCAATTGCCTCTTTTATTATTCGTGCACTATAATTACTAGGTTTATGTAGAATTTTTGGTTCAAAGGCAAAAAAATTTTCTGTGTCTATAAAGTGTTCCGCTATTGCGGATTTGTCTGGATGCCCAAGTTTACACGCTCTTTTGTGTTCGTCAATTCTCTTCTTTGCTGTGCGCCCTGTTTGTCCAATATACACTTTATCACATCCTTGGCAACTTAGTTTGTACACGGCTTCAGTTTCCTGAGGATTTTTATCTTTTGGGTTTACTAAATGGTCTTTTATGTTTCCCACAGTCCCAAACGTTGTTGCAATATACACATACATTTCTCTATAAAACACACAATTTTCCCTGAAGATGGCTCCTGCAATGGTAGCCGAAACGTCGGATCAAATCCAACATACACGGTATCACCCAAAAAAGATACATAATATCATCATTCCTGTTTCCGCACCTGATGGTGCATATGGCACTGCATGGATACACCAATCGCAGTAAATCTTGATAAATTTCGGTTAAATGAAGGAAAGATAATTAGTCTTAGGCTTCAGGTGCTAAATACATGTTAGTATAAAGACACTTTTAAAAAAAATATATTTTTTTCAACCATGCCGAGAATCGAGCCCAAAACCTTGCGCAATTTTTGTATCTATCGCATTATCACAATATTTAAGTTAATCTGTATTGTACTTCCTTTTGTAAAATATTCAAAAAAATCATGTTTGATGACGCTTGTCGGCATATTAAAATGCAGCTGTGAGATTTTTAACGTTTAGAAAGTAAATCATCAACCAAACGTGAAACGCGATAACTACGTCAAAGACAATAAGAGTATCGTCAACATCTTCAGAAATGTATTACAAATACAGATAACAGGAATAAGAATTTTTTTGGTAATGCATTACAAAACATTAAGAAAAAAAGATGACCTATTTCGGTCTTAAATGTCTCCAGACTGTGTGCATGGCGTTGTATATATAACACTAAAGTAGAACATAAAAAAATCAAATACGTAAATACAAAAAAGACTAAAATGATTCATTCTTAAAATAATGTTATCTTTCATACGAACGTGGGAATATTAATCATTGTTATAGGACAAAATCAATTTCAAAAATATATTTTAAAAATTCAAAACACCTGAATAAAAAAAAAATAATTCCGGCACTCAAAAAAAATTTCGTGCACAAAAGTGAAATTGTAAAATAGCGACACATTTTAAAAATCAAAACCGAAATGAAAAAGACTTTCTTCAATTTTATTTATTATATTTTTAAATAAATAAGCACAAGTTTGTCTACATTTGTAAACTTTTAAAGGATTTTTTTTAAATTTATAAAATTTATTAAAAGTTAATTTTATGAAAGTTTGACAATGATGTGCCTATAATTTGAAAAAACCTAAAGTTTTTTTAATATGTATTGAAGGAGCTTTCAATTCATATTTATTAACAAAAAAATCACTGACGCTATTTTGACTAGTTTAACCTGAATTTTTTTTTCTTAAATTCATTTATGTTTTAATGTAAAACCATGGTTTTATTAATAATTAAAATAATATTTCCAAATGTCCCTAAAAACACACAAAAAACAATTTGTAAAATATGTGTTTGGGTAAAAAAATAATAACTTACTTTTCTTAACTAAGATTCCTTCCTTTGAAAACAATAAAACTTTAAAATA
>NW_028278472.1:82500-214728 GCF_059751315.1 Micrasema longulum
ATCTATCACAACACTCTATCATTGGTTTTTCCGAGTTGACTTGTGACATTGTCCAAAGTAGTTCATTTTTATTGAAATCACGGTCATTTATTTATTTATTACCTTATTCATAAATTTGATATAAAGTTACACCTACGCGTAGTGGTATAATAGGAATGGAAATACTGTTGATCGCGCCACTTGCTTGTTGGCAGATGAACGCTCGAAATAGTCTGGTTCACGGAATGCGTTATCTTTTATCTACTTTGCCACCGAACCCTAATACAATGAATGCAATTTCCTACCTGGGGTTCTGGCATCTTTATAGTTAGGAACTTCTTTCACGGCAGTCAGATCAGATCTTGTGGTCAGGAAGGAGGAGCAATTGACGAGGTTTCTTGAATATTAAATACGATTACATGACACAGTGGATTTAATAAGTTATTGGTCGCAAAAATATCTTATTCGCGATCGTGGTGAGAATATCAAAGGCACATGGATACACGATGACAGATCAGTTATTATTATGGGGCCGGGACAATATTGGTACCCACAGTAGGCATTTGAACATCTTAACCAGGGCCCAGTAGGTAGCAAAAAAATTTGAACGCCTCAACCAGGTCAATGCGCTTGACACACATATAGTTAATGTGGCGTAACCAGCCATCCTTATTATAATCGTAGAATAAGGAAGATATTCTTATCCTTATTCTATCACTTTGTCTAGGTGTTACTTTATATCAGGTTTATAAGTAAGACCTGCAAGAATACATGTTACAAAACAAAAAGTATCCCTAACACTTAGGCCAAGAGCCCTGTGTTGAGTTGGGATACAACATAATTGAAAGTGTAAGCATGCACATTACATATACTTCCAAAAAATTAAATCAATATGCAAACATCAGCAGTTGTAATGTATACATAAATCTATGCAATGACTGGCAGCAGCCTGGTGAAATGGTTGATATGAGAAACTTTGCCATACAAATAAAATCAAACTTCTATAACTCACTTATACAAAAAAATATTCATTTAAAAATGTGAATTGAACAGGAATGTTGCGTCTCATAAAATGAAATAATACGGACCAAAATGGACACCAAATCGTTGGGACAATAGGCATAAACCCCCAGTCTACACACGTGCGTTTCCAGAAATTCTCCAGCAGCCTAGTGGACCACATGGTGACGATATCTACCTAATGTCTACAAAAGATTCTCTTCGGACATCTATCTCCCTTTGTTAACCATGGAGTTGATACAGTGCTTTATTTATTTAGTTTTTTATTGCTTAGTTCTTGGCATGAACACTTGACAAACTTACTACTATGCTCTATTTTTTATAAATTTATTGATATCATTCTAACTTTGCTAGAATTCCACTCGTCAATGCGCTTTGTAGCTGCACGATGATTGGTTATCTAGCTTTCATATACCAACTTAAAAATACCTAAATTTTATAAATGGGGTCTAGAATTCCAATCGTCTATGCGCTGTAGTAGCTGCAAGACGTGTTGTAATCTTACTCCTTTTTATTATTCATATTATTTCATTTTTTTTTTAGTATCATTAATACACTAAATTTATTTGTCAATTTTTAAAATGTGTAAATGGGAGCTAAATTTCTAACTGTCTATGCGCTCTGTAGCTGCAAGACGTCCTGTAATCTAGCTCCTATCTGTTATAATTTTTTATTGATCTTAATTGAAAACGAGGAACTAGAATCCCAACCGTCCATGCGCTCTGTAGCTGCAAGACGTACTGGGATATTTATTAATTGTACAGCGCCCTTGAGGGGATTTTCACAAAAATGGCGCTATATAAATTATCCAACTATATAAAAATAAATACTTTAATTTTTACCGTGTGTGAGAAAATATTTTTTTAATTCATTCTCCTATAGCACTGAACTTCCTCATTACTTTGTATTTTTGGGCACCACAACAGACCTTAAGGCCTAATGACAGTGGCAAATTGCACAGAATACCCAGGCATAAGAAACTTAACTGTTGTTTCAGTTCTCATCGAATCTCATTCAATCGAAATCGGAACCATCCATGCGTTAGTTGAGCGTCCTAGCTATTACATTACAGAGGTCGCTGAGTATAAAATTTACACACAGAACTGTATTCTTCGTCCGTCTGAACACAGGTTTTTTTTTAGTTTTTAAAACTTGAACCGATATCCAAAATCACAACACACGCAACTCAAAAAAATCAACAGTTTTTTTCGAATTTTTAATAATTTTATGTTAATGTCTTGTGCCCGTTGGTATACCATGTAAACAAGATACACAATATAAACAATAAAAAATCGTTTGAGTTAGTAGGCACACTTGAATGATTTATAAGAAAATTTATTGCTACGCACACATAAAACGAAGCTTAATAAAGATTTGAGTGGACTATAGGTACATGGTACATGTGTCTAAATTTTGCTCAAAACAGTTTGACAAAAAAGTTTTTAGTAAACATTGTCCGTTCCCAATTTTATAAAATGTCAGACGCACTAACCCTTTTTGTAATATTGTGTGTTGTCAAAGAGATGTTTTTCTTTTTTTATACCTTCCGAAAAGAGATTATTTTTACTAAAAGGAGTATTTATGTTATTTAAGTATTATATGTTTTATTAATTAATAAATAATAAGAAAACGTAAAAATAAGTCAACAATGTTTGAGTATGTCCAAATGCTTGCAGACTGGCTGGATTTTCTCCCTAGGGAGTTATTCATATTTAAATTTATTTCAACAGATCGGAAAATTTCACATTTTACATACATCATCAAACTTAGGTAGGTACCGAGGTACTTATTTATGGTTGAATTCCAAAACATAAAATAAATATTTTTTCAAATACGGCATTCTTTTTTCAAACGTAAAACTTCGGCCTTCTCACCAACAAAGGGGTGTGCTTTTACAGGAATACGATTTAAATTAATGTTTTGAATTTAACATTATTTATTTAGTATTACCAAAAATCCAATAAAAATAAATAAATGGGTAGAAATTATGAGGAATTTAATCTGATTGAGATCCACAAAAAACAAATGATGTTTGTAAACATTAAAAAAAAAACTTTTTCACACAAAAAAATAACATCTTTCCATTTTTTGGAAAATACTTTCTCCTTAAATGCAACCCTGGTAGATCGATGAATAAAACATTTATGCTCCTAACTTCATTTTTACATATTCGATTGAAGGTTTTAATATCTACGAACACGCACAGCGCAAAGATCTATATTTCTCTGAAAACCGCACGTAGATCAGTTAAGCCGTTAAGGAAGAGTACGGTGACATCACACGTACAGAGGAATTATGTATATAAAGATTTAAAGACATTTATAAAAATAAATTATCAAAGGAATGGTACAATTTGTTTTATTGTTGAGCAAAACTATTTTTCATGTTCTTTATTGTATGCACAATTAAAAATGTAAATAAAATTATTTAAAACAATGAAAAACAACATTTTATCGGCATTCTTTGTAGATCCGATCAAAACTTAAATTCTTAAAATATTTACTCAAATTTCTAGCAATTAAAATGTTCTGATAAAAAGGAGATTACCGCAATGCGTTAAAATTTAAGACGCTTAAAATGAATATGGTCTTTTTTAAACTGACGCTTGCGGTTGAATGATGACTTTTATGATCGTGTACATAAGAGAATTTCTTTTGATATTAAGCGATTCTAGTGAAAGTTTTACCATAAAATGTCAAATGAATTCGTGTCACGGGGAGTAAGTCACTTGGCTGAGTGGTGACTGTAGCGAGAGAGATGACAGATATGAGTTCAATACCCCGGGAATAAAAATATATTAATAGATTACTATCATGTTTATTAGTAACACAAGAAATCAAAACCGCCAACAGGTGATTATTTTGCGATAATATACCATCGACTTTTAAGGACGTCACAAGAATCAAACGAGAAATGGAGACCTTTTTCAGGGTTCCCAAATTGAGACTGACTGGAACTCGGAATTAAATTAGTTTAAAAACGAATATGAAGATTTAATATTTACAATAGTCGTTTTTAAAGAATATAATTTTTACAAATAATTGAACATACAATACAAGGTACTTTTTAAGCTCCGCAAAACGGATGCATGGAACCCAAGTTTTACCTCGCACACGAGTTTTCCGTGTTTTGTTTCCAGTTAGATCACTGTATTTTCTTAAGGACAATTCCGGCTACTTGAAAAAATGATATTTTCTTTACACTTCATAAGGGTCGTAAAATGAAACCAAAACGATTAAAAAAATAAATTATTTTATTATTAATATTTAAAGCATTAACTTTGTTTCTAAATGTTATTAAATATTTGTATATAACCACTTACCGACTTTTCTATGTCTTCCAGTTTTGAGACGTACCCCTCTCTTCATCAGGACACCAATTAAACCAACATGCAAAACTCACTATACACCTTCACCATAGTTGTTGCACAAAAATATAAAACCAACCCGACATGCGTTCTAATAAGCACATGCACTGATTAGGAAAAACATGAAAAAATGAAAATATTTTATGTTGTTTGAGAAATAGAAAAAAGATAGGGGGGATGGAGGGAAGGGGTGAGCTTGATAGGTTTAATAGGGTGACCATTACAGTGGAACATCGTATAAAGGACTATATTGAAAGGTTGTTTGATTATTGATCAAAGGAACATTATTTTTTTAAGGCTTTCCTAATGTGAAATATTAATAGTTGGAAGAATATCAAGAAATTTCGATATTCGTGTTAAAGAACATATGAGGTGTCTTCACAATAATAATTTCTCTGAATTCGCAAATCGCCTAATCAATTTAAATCATGACTTATTTAAAAATACAGGAGTTAAAATCTTACATACAAACAATAAAGAGTTAAAAGTAATAATACGGCGGCCTCCGTGGTGTAGTGGTCAAGACGCTTGACTCACGCACGGAAGGTTCTGGGTTCGATTCCCGGTGAGAACACAAAAAAATTAATTAGATTTTTCTTAAGCCTGGGTGTTCAGTGATGTAATTCACCACTGTAATTGGGCCTCCTGGCCTGTTGTGGTGCAAAAATAAATAAAATAAAAAAATATGAAAAAAATTGCAAAGCTGGACGTCATTTTGAGTAATTCACACTAGAGGATTTTCGAGAGACAAAATCTGCCAAAAAAATAATGTGTGCTACTTTTGCAGTTTAAAAATATACCAGAGAGTTATTTAGAAGTATTTCCATCGTAAAAAAAAAAATTACAGTGCTGAAAAAACCTTATTCTTGAAATCCACATTATGTGTACCCTAGAGAATATTGTTGAATGTAATCTAAAATTTCCGAGTTCTCTATTTATATTGTGGTGCAAATAAAATATACAAAATGTCATACCGATTACCTGTAGGCTCAGAAAAAAAAATTACTCACAAAGGTTCGTTCGTAAAATTTTTGAGTCTGATTGTGGTCCCGCCGTAATAGATTTTGTATCCGAAATCCATCCGAGGTTTGCTTGTAATTTTGTTAAGTATATTATAAGTCATTCCATTTCTTTACATAATTATTTAGCAATCAGTTAAAAAAAATTGACTTTTTGTAATAAACACATTTTACGGATGCCTCCTGAGAGCTTTAACTACGCTTTCCTACTCTACAAGGTATTGAGTTGTCGTGGTCCTGCAGGCTTATTCTGTCACACTTTATTCATTTATTTATTAATACTTTGACAATGTTTGTATTCTTTTTTTTCTACAGAATAATGTTCCCTTCCCTTTGGGGTGTCCCGTGCCGAGGGAAACATTTTACAAAAAGTGAAACACGCCTTAAATTAGTTATTTAACAAAGTCAACATACTTATAAAAAACAAAAAAAAACGTAATTTATCTATTAAACCTAATTATCATTAACATAATGAGCAATATAAACTAAAATAATCATAAAAAATACATCTTATCTATGTAGACCTATAGACCAAATTTCATATACAGTACACAAATTTTACCTATTTGGCTTGATCCTCTCATCGATGCGTGCGCAACCCACCTCCACTATCCATTTCTTAAGAGCAATTTTATATTGTGAGTATTTACTAACTGTCCTTATGGATAATGGAAGTAGATGTAGTAGGCCAATCCTCTTTGACCGAAGGTTGTTTTAGTTTTTAATTATTTTTGCATCATCAAGGTGGAGTATCTAGTAACTCTTGTATTTGTAAAAGAAGTTATGGAAGGTAGATAATAATGTTTATGTACTTAAAGTAACAGAGCTTTTACATCAAGTTGTTTTATAGATATTACATTAAGATTTCCGAGTATACCGAGGGAGCTAGTCCTGATTGGGACTCTTAAGATAATTGTTATTAAAGTTTTGTAAGTTCATTCGTTAGTCATATATCCATCTCACTTTAACTCAGTCAAAATCACATTCCTCTCTCGTTCCCTCTCGTACGGTACGAACGCATTTATGAAACGAATTATTTCCAGAATAAGGCTACTGGACGATTTCGGCTGGCAGTTCGTCGGTAGTTCAAATCTGGACTACGGAACGTTGACCTGACTTGAGGAAACACGCGGGAATTGGCCTCAGACAGAAAAGCCTGGTGGACACTATTTGCTTCACCTAGAGAGCGGACATAAAGTAAAGAAAAATAGTTTAAATTTAAGTATTTAAATAATAAGATTGCGTTTTATTTTTTTTAAAAGTTGAAAGCGACAAATGAATGTGTTGGAAAACAAATAAATCCATTGTAATCTTACCCAAGCTGTTGTAAGAATGCTTTTGTATCAATAAGATGTGCCACGTCTGATTAATTCAAGTATCCTCAATATATCCATTATCTCGTTTTCTTCTTTTGTTTTAAAGGTTACCTCCATTATTTTACACATCTTAAATCTAGAGATGTTGAACTTCAACCCTTGGTCATTTAAATACTCGAGAGAAAGTCACGTTCTTAATCATTTAAGTGTTTTACAAGAATTGACAATCCGGTAAATTTTGTTATGTTTGAAGTATTTTAAGTAATCAAAATGTGTTATTTACTGAAGATTTGACATTAAACCTTAATTAAACATATTTGAGTATTTTTTGATTTCTCGTTATTAGATTTGATCAGAACAAATGCATAGGTAATATTGTGAGAATACCAGAAAAACTGACCAAGTTACTAACTAGTATAGTTTTGCTATTTAGATTACTTTTTATTTTAAATTTCTTATGATTTACATAGACAAAGCATTAACAATGTATTGTGTCAGTATGGAAGTGTTTTGATTTTGACAATGTTTCCTGAAGCAAATATTCATACACTAAATTGATAATCAATTTTGTTAACAATCTTTGAGAAATAAGTGGTCATTTTTTTAGTAAAAAATTAAATTTAGCTTTAGAACTGTGTGAAAAAATCTAAAAATTGCAAAAATTTCACTTGGTCAGTTTTCTTTGTATGCTCACGATGTGTTCCTTGATTATGGGGTGATATTTTAAATCTTCTCTACCCTCTAAAGAGTGGTTTATTTGAGGATTTTTAATTTTTGCATTCTACGAAACTTTGCTGCACATAATGGCTACACTGATGATTAAACGTTAAATGATGTATAAAAGTGCTTAAAAATGGAAAAAAAATACGGTTTGTTCAATCAAACCTGATTAAGTGTTTTGGATAATACGAGGTTGTTCTAAATAAAATTCATCGTATTTTGTTTCACGGATTTGTATTTTTCTCACAGAGACGTTTGGAAGAGGCCTTTATCAAGCAGTGGAGAGAATAAGGCTGAAGAAGAAGAAGAAGATAGTTATACAAATTTTACTTTCTAAATCCAGTGTGAAAATGTCCATTTGAAGATTACAAAAAATACGACTACATAATTTTAAAAAATAAGAGAGATTTATCAAGTCTTGTGTCCTAAGCGACTAGGGTGACATCACAGCCACACAAGAGTTAAAATCAATATTTCATGTCAACCATGTTGGGAATCGCACCCAAGACCTCTTGTGTGGTAGGCAAACGCGCTGACCACTACACCACAGGGCCGACAAAAATGGTTTTTCATGCGTCCATAACTGAGTTTTACGCTCCATTAGTCATGGTTGAATAAAAAAGAGAGAAACTAGACCTGAGTCACATAAATATTGCAGTTTGCGTGTTACAAGTTCATCGCGTTTGCGACTTTAAAGTTATTAGTATTACGGTTCAATCATACTCGATACAAAGTGTGTGGATTGTTATAAAATATGTCTGTTTCCAATTTTATGGATACTTTAATGAAAGAGAAAACGGCATACTTAACTAAGTCGTTTATTTATTACTCTATGAAGAATGTTGACTGAAATCATTATCCGTTGTTTGAATATTAAAATGCGCTAAACGCTCGCAACTCGGAACCACCTGAAGTGATGAGAAACTCAGTTTGGACTAATTTATTAGTTTAATCTTATTGGCGTAACACTCTCTACGTGAGGTAAGGCTAATCTGGTGGGCGGGCATCAAATTTTCATTTAAGTAAATCATTCACATTTATCTGGAAAAATCTACTTCGTCGAATTAATCATTTAATTTATTTATTTATTTATTTACTTATATACGGCATTTCTGCCATTTAATTTATTGCTTATTTTAATTTTGAGCGAGCAGCAAGAGGACACGCGGTCTGACTTTTCTTCGTACACAAGCATTCCCGTATGTTTACCCTGGATTATGGTACTAAAGCTGTGATTTTAAACAAACAATTTATTTATTTATTTATACTTTTACATTGTTTGTATTCTTTTTTTTATACAGAATAATGTTCCCTCACTGAGGTGTCTCGTGCCAAGAGAAACATTTTACAAAATGTGAAAGTTATGTAACAAAGTTAACATAATAAACAATATAAACTACAATAATAAAAAAAAACATAACCAATTTATATAAACCAATAGACCAAATTTCATAAACAGTACACACATTTTACCTATGTGGCTTGATCCACTCATCGATCAGTGTGCAACCCACCTCCACTATCCATTTCTTAAAAGCAATTTTATACTGTGAGTACTTACTAATTGCCTTTATGGATAATAGAAGTAGATTGTACACGTTAATCGAGTAGTAGGCCAATCCTCTTTGGTCGAAGTTTGTATTATTTTTTTATTTTTCGCAGCAACATCTGGGTGGAGTATTTAGTAGCTCTTGTATTTGTAAAGGGAGGCAGAGAATAATGTTTATGTGCGTGTAGTAAAAGAGCTTTTACATAATGTTGTTTTAGAGATTTTACATTAAGGTTTTCTAATATACCGAGAGAGCTAGTTCTGATTGGGACTCTTAAGATAATTTTTATTATCCCTTTACTGCAAGAAATTTTCCAATAGGTTAAAATAAATATATGTCATTTTGAGCATCAAATGTAACCTAGGAAAAATAGAAAAAATATACTGAATAAAAAAATTGTTCCCAATTTGGAAGAACGTGCAATAAAGTTTAAAATTATCTAATGGCCAAATTTGGCACAGCATACAGTGGTGTCTCAAATAACTATTCTTCTTCTATTTTTTTGTAACACAATAAAATAAAACAAAGTTATCATTACTACATATATTTGTTTATTATTCAGCGCGATATTTTTGAAAATAACATTTAGGTGTGAAAGTTTTTAAAACAATCGCGATCCTTGTTGGGGCATAAATAGCATTTGCACCTATGTCACATTATGTGGGATTTTTGTGAGCATCTCAACGTTTTGCGCCTTTGCCGATCTGACTGCTACACTGGCCAGTGATTAAAACCATCTTCAGCTACTTCAATTGGAGGCAGCTCAATGCGTCGTCTTTTGCCTTTTTTTATTTGTAA
This sequence comes from Micrasema longulum, assembly GCF_059751315.1. Taxonomy (NCBI): domain Eukaryota; kingdom Metazoa; phylum Arthropoda; class Insecta; order Trichoptera; family Brachycentridae; genus Micrasema; species Micrasema longulum. Next base: position 92,270 of record NW_028278472.1, read on the forward strand.
GTAATGACTCATCACTCATCATATTCAATGCCGTTATCAGACCACACCAAATTGACTTTTTTATTTATTTTTCTTATTCTCGAGAAAGGTATCTCTGATGTAGAAGGCTGGCTGTTGATATCACCTTCAAGCGCCACTTCACTTTCAAGCTTCACTTCTTCTTCATAATTGCTAACTTCGTTGTAAAACTTGTAACAACTATAGTCTCCTTCAGTTTCTGGTATAAAAATTTTTGGGGGATGTGGTGCGTGATTCGTAATTATCAACGTCGGATATGTTTTCATCCTCGCTGGTTTCAGGAACGTTGATAACTGTGCGATCCCGAGTCTCCATTTTATGCGAAATATAACAATTTCCAAATTTGACCATGTATAAATAACCACCAAACTGCATAATATTCCAGATTTGGTCGACCAAAAATGACAAGACTGCATAGTGTTCCAAATATGGCACAAAGTTTAGTTGAAGCGTAGAAGCGTATGGAGATGGTTTCGCGGTATGACGTTTGGACACCTCATCAATTGTCGGCTGCCAATTTATTAGATCGTGTTTCAAAGGGCGTTGTTTTGAGTGCGAGACAAAAACATGAACCTATTTTGCATTGTTTGGTAACGGGAGATGAGAAATGGGTCGTGTACAACAACGTGACAAGAAAAAGACATTGGGCTATACCTGGACAAGCCCTATCAAAAACTTCGAAGGCCGAATTCATAAAGTAAGTTGATGAAATAAATATGATATAAATGTGTTAGGGATCCATTTTAAACTAAAAAAACACATGGAAAAAAACGGATAAAATCACGCAAAAGAAAAACCAAAAGCGCTGTCGCTAGCAAAATGACGGATCTGATAGCTTACCAACGTTTTTGTGGCTACTAGAATGGTCCACAATTGCGCTAATGTACGATTTATAGTAAAACAGACTCTATAGTGAGGAATTATCTCAAAACGCAACGCACAGGTAGCGGTAGTAGTTATCCTCGATTAGAAAAGTCGAATGTTCCAAATGTTGAACGACATGCGGTAAAGGGTTAAGCGTGTCCCTTTAGTTTTGTTTGTTTGATAAATTGTTTAGTATAGGAACTCAGATCATCCAAAAAAAATGCAAAAACGCAAAAGGTACTTACAAAAAGTTTAATGACTGTCAGAAAAACAATTTTCAAATACCTATTCATCAATATTTTCTGTCACTGCAAATCCTTTTAAATCTATTTAACAAAAATTAGTTATTGGTGTACATATTTTAACATTTCCTCAACAAATCTAGTCTATTATTGAAGTTACTTGAAACCAGCTTATTACAATCATTAACATCCCAATGGCCCAGGAAAAGTATCCGTGGGTTTAGATTGAATCTTATTTTCTCCAACCCGAGACTGTGGCCTCGAGTCAATATAAATTTAAGATGGAAAAATCTGTGCTTTCCAAAACTATATAGGCAGTAGTATAATAAAATTAATACACGTGGTCTCAAAGTCTTTTAAATAAATTTAATCATGTTATTCTACAACGTTAACGCCGATTCAATAAATAATATAACGTATTGTGCTTTATTCTTAAATTAATAAAGATGACCGATTATTTAAAGTCTATTAATAATTATCATCAAACGTACGAGTATTTATTGTTTGTCTAGGGGCTAGTTATTACAAAATAATTACGGTCCAATTGATTAACAATGTGTATATTAAATATAAATGTGTCGTAATTTGCATAAAATAAATAAATAGTTATTATTACAATAATAATTGTCAGGTACTTTGACATTTAAAGAGCCTAAGGCTTCTTTTAGGAAATCGGCTGTAAGTTTGGCTGTCAGATAAACTTAAAATGTCGTAGCAATAATAATAAATATAAATATCTCTTGTACGCTGCATCTTTTAAAACTGTTTTATAAATTACATTTCAACTTTTCATTTAGGCAATAAATATTAGTGATCGTCGGGAGTATTTGGGTCAGATATTTTGTCGGGGAATTAGCCAAGGGCAAATTCTTCAAAATTTCTTGATATTTTTATACAATTATCAATTTTATCTTAAAATGATTCTCCGTTCAACACTATGCCTTTCCGATATGTTAATTAAAACATTTTAAGCTCCCTAGATACATAACGATTCGAAAAAAAATATTTTTGGCGTAAATTTCGCAACTGAGCGATAATATTGTCATTTACCCAAAATTATTTTCATTTTTGAGTCAAGTATGCTGAAATGTTCCAAAGTACATAATATTTCCCATCCGCAGAATTCTGCGGCTTGGATCTAAAAGAGCCAATGTGAGATTCGATATTTTTCGTGCCACAATTTTGTAAAGGGTCCGTGTCAATAAATACACTTTTATATTCTCGACTATTTTATACACAAGTGAATGTGTTGTGATATTTTTTTATATTCTTTTTCTTTTCAAAGACGTCAAATAATAATTATAACGACAATAAATGGCGAATGAATTACTCTCCTGTAATATTACGATTAACGACATTGCCGAAGCCACAGATTTAAGGGGCTAAATTCTTAAAAATATTAGTGTGGTCTTAAAAGTAAAGAATTTAGACTAAATTGCCACAATTTTGTAAAGGGTCCGTGTCAATAAATACGCTTTTATATTCTCGACTATTTTATACACAAGTGAATGTGTTGTGATATTTTTTTTATATTCTTTTTCTTTTCAAAGACGTCAAATAATAATTATAACGACAATAAATGGCTAATGAATTACTCTCCTGTAATATTACGATTAACGACATTGCCGAAGCCACAGATTGAAGGGGCTACATTCTCAAAAATATCAGTGTGGTCTTAAAAGTAAAGAATTTAGACTAAATTATATTTTTTATTTGAATTCATGAAAACAATGTTGCGCAAAAATAACTATGCACACATATATCATTCAAAACTAGAAGCGCAAATTATGCTTTGTTTTTGGGAATTAATGTTAGTTTACGGATATCGTGGGTGTGCGTGTAACTGCGGTAAAAACGAGATTTTGCACTACGCTGCTTATTTTCCCGGAATGCGATGATTTGTTTTATTCATTAATACCATTTTTCTAGCTGAATATACCGTCGACTATTATCCAGTGGAAAAATACAACAATTTTCAAACGGCTAATTTTGCCTCCTGCGACAGACATTTATTTGCCTAGGTTGATTAAAGCGTACCGTTCACCCTGTTCGTGGCAGTCACCCCACTTTTAATACCTTTTTCAGTACTTCCATCCCTAGTAAATATACTTCCCAGATACAAAGATTATTCTACCTGTCACAGGAACTATCAAGAATATGAAAAAAAAAATACTCCTCATCGTCTCAGATAATTTTTCACAACAAAGTATGTACTCGTACAATTAGTATTTTTATCACAATATTTATTTATGATCATCGTTGTCAAAACCGATTGTTATGCATTGTTTTTTTTCATTTGAGAAGGTGAAAGTTTTTTATGTTTGTATAGATATATATATTTTTTTATAGTTGCAAATTATTTATACTTTGCTTCTTTATATGCAAGGTTTTATCGAAAATATTTAGCTTGAAGTTATATTTAGTTAACTTTTTTCATCGTAGATAACAAAAATAAAAATAAAATTAGCATCTGAATAAACAAAATATATCTAGAAATATTACATTTACAAATAATAAAAAAACAGTCGTAAAAGTTGAAAACAAAAAAATAAAAGGAGCTAGATACCACTAATAAATAACCTAGCCTGCTTGATCGTCCCTGTAATGAATCTAATAGTCTTTCTTCGTGTATCATTACAGTTCAGAAGCTCAGCTAGGTTATTTGTCGCAGCAATCCGAGTGTTTGGTTTGCATTCAAGCTCCCTTGGCCTATCGAACATTGGACAGTATGTTAGAATATGTTCTGCAGTCTGCTCAGTAATGCCATCACATGGGCAGCAACTATCGTCTCGCAGCCCGAAGCGATGCAGATATTCCCTCATGCATCCATGCCGTGAGAGAGCCTGACTTAGTTCATATGAACTCAGGCATTTCATGCTTCCAAAATGTTTTGGCCTCGTCTCTGCTTCTCAAAAGTTGCTTGATCTACTTATTGGCAGTTTCTATATATATTTTACATGTTTGTATATTAAACTCGTATATTTATTATATAAATAAAAGACGAGTGATAATCAAATTCACAAATCTGAAATAACCGTTAACAATGATCGGCTGCGTGACTTTCGTGACAGCTGACTGATTTTTAAATTTTTTTTATTTATTTATATTTTTTATTGATTTTTTTTTATAACAATCTCTTAACTTTAAATATTGACAGAAAAAAAACATTTACTAAAACCACAGTAGGACAGCCTAAATAAAACCTTCAATTAAAAATACGCTCAGAAATACTTGCATCAGTACTCCATATAAAATATTTGGGAATAATTATTGATAAATATTTTGAATGGGCAGAATATACAGCATATACAACACAAAAAATTAGAAAACTTCCCATATCTTTAAGTCGATTCGTAGCATTTTATACTTAATTATACTATAACAACTATGTTTTATTTTATGTAACTCAATTATAACTTATGACATAATAGAATGGGGAGGCATTGATGAATCAATATAATACCTACCAAATTTGCTCAAAAATCAACAACTAAAATAATTTTTAAAAAGCCCCTCAGGTAACCCAGCGTCAAGTTGTTTGAGCAATTTGAGATCTTAGATATAAGGATTATTTATTTTAAAATAATAATGTTTGTGAAAGCAAATTATTCTACCAAATTTCAAATGGAACACTCCCACATCACTAGAAGTCAAACTAGAGGATGAATAATGGGGTCTACCACAAACTCTGAATTTGGGCTAAGAAATTTCAGGTTTTTGGACCCCAAAATATTCAATATATTGCTAAACCATGACCCGGATTCAATTAAATAAATTTGCAAAAATTGGTTACTGGGTTTAGGTAGAGAAAAATCAGAAAACTTACTCAAAAATATTATTAAATAATAAAGGGTATCAATTTATATTATATAACTGTATAATAAATTGACTAGAAGGTTGTAATGTTATTTTTTTTTGCATAACAACGTCTGCCTTAAAACAGGTTGTACCTAGTTAGGCAGGCTAGACATGATCCAGAGAAATCTTTTACCTAAGTGTGTATGTAGTAGATAAAGAAATTGTTATTTTTGTTAAAAAACTATGGTTATTATTATTATAATCCAGAAGTACATAATATGGACATCATTGGATTGATAAAAGAGAGAAGTGAATTATTTATATCATATATTCTATCAGACAGTAATAATTATTAACTGCTAAAATTTTTGTAATACCTAAAACATGTTTTGTCGGCCTCGTGGTGTAATGGTCAGCGAGTTTGCCTACCATACAAAAAGTCTCGGGTTCGATTTCCGACATGGTTGATAAGAAATATTTATTTAAAGGGGTTTTCGAACTAAAATATTTCTAGTCCCTGGACTGGTAACTGAAGCGTAAGACTGATAATCTCACCTTCGTGCAACAAAAAAATATTATCATGATACGCTGAAATCGGTGTACAATGCAGAGCCCTATGCATTATTAGATGCGGAAAGGAAATGATGATGATGATAAAAACATCTCACGCTGACATTGTTCAGACACGCAATAAGAACAACATTTTTTTTTTAAATATTTATTTTTGATTTTTGTCAACAACAATTTATTTTAAATCTTGCTCGTTAAAACAGGACCTTTTTGTAAAATAATTACCAAAAAAAGGTATTACTAAAAACGTAATCATTCTCAATCATGCACTCGCTTTTCTCTACTTAAAACGCCATGCCTTTATTTTTGCTTATTTCTGATGTGGTTTGATAAACTCCATCATCAAAGAAATCCTCACTGTTTATTTCTTCTTCTTCTTTTGTTTCTGTTTTTTGTGTGTTTGATTGTGATCTTTCATTACTTGAAGTTGGATGTCGCACAGAATATTTTTTACATAAAAACTGCCGGCAATCTCCAGATTTGATAGCTTTGAACATTTTTTTCATTCCCGCTTGTTCTGCCACGTGATCAGGTATTCTGGAAGAAAAATAAACGCTTAATTTTTTTTAAATACTACTGATACGTTAAACTACACAAAACATCAATATATTTTTCAAAAAACGAATTAAACTGTTATTTAGATGTGTTTTCGTTTTCATAACCGACAATGACAAAAATAGTATATTGTTTAGAATTTTAATTTATTTTTTACAGCGCGATTATTTATTTTGCAAAACAACAACAATATAAATATAAAATTTAAATATAATACAAAATTAAATTATAAAAAAGGTCCATATAAATTTTCCCTAAAGAATGAAATAATTAATTAATTATATCAAATATGTGTATATATTTCTACTTAGCAATAAAATTAAATTAAAATTAGAAAATTTTTAGGATCCCATAAATAAAAAAAATATAAAAGATGTATATTATATCAAAATATAATCATTAAAACAATATTAATTATAGTCGGAAAATTAAAAAAACATAAATAAAATTTTCTTTATGTGAATAAAGAGAGAAAAAATAACGAAGAAGTAAAAACAATAAAATTTCAACAATGTTTTGAGTATGTCCAAATGTTTTTAGACAGGTTAGATTTCTTCCCTAGAGAGTTTTTTTAGATCTAAATTTGTTGAAACAGAAATCAAATGGAAAACCTTTTTCGGAAGGGAATATGCCCAGACTTCCATATTACCTTCTCAAAACTATCGCTCTCTGATACAATAAAAGATTTTTAAAAATATGATAAATGAAGAAAATACAAAGAATAAAAAAAGTAGCCCTCGATGACGATCTTTTTGCTTTATTCGGAGGTACTAAGGAACGCGCGATTGACGTGGGAGAATTGATAATGATGTCCACATAACCACATGCTTTACTTATGAACGGATTTAGATTGTAGCGGAGAGCATAGTACTTAATAAACATAAACATTATCGGGTTGCCAAACTGGAACGTCTTTTTCAGTTGGCAAACCTGATACGAACCTAACTTCACTCTATACGAGGTTCTAAATGACACGTGAAATGACATCGCTCGCATTTCTTCTCGATCTTTCGTTTCCTCCGCGCTTGGCTAGTTTTAACTATATTGTAAATTCCTTTTGATAAATTGTATGGTAATATAGTGTGTAACTTCCAGTAACAAATACTTCATATCTTATCCGTGTTCATCTTTATAATCCGCACTCACAAATCGATATCATATAAATGGTGACCCCGACATGAAAAGAGTAGAAAGAAGTAATAAATATATAAGAAACCCTTCGTTTTGGACTTTTTTTTCCAACCGTCTTTTGCTTTTGACCTAATAAAGCTCAGCCAAAATCAAGTGAGAGTTATTACCAGAGCCCGCCCAGAGCACTGCAGATTGAATACCTTGCTAGAATAAACCTTTCCAAAACTTCTAGATGTAGGTTCTGCAGTGCAGGTGAGGAAACACCTTTACACATTCTATGTGAATATGATGCTTTACATCATAAAAGGATCCTCACCCTCGAAGAACCACTGGTTAAATCTGATGATGTTAAAGATCTCGCCCCCTACCTAATAGCCCGATACTTTACGGATCTGGGCTTGAAAGGCGAGATTTGGCAATATGTAAACTCTTGCCTTTCACACAAGAGCCAGGCACTTAATAGACTTGAGCTTGGAGGGCGAAAACAATACGGTCTTTGCCTTTGATAAAGTTTTTATTTCGTTCCAAACACCTGTTTGAATCATGAATTTCTATCTACTATAGTTAACACGTTTTTATTGTATTAGTAGACATTAATTTCGATATGAAATAAGAAAGATTTTTTTAATTCCCGATAGTTTTAATTAGATAATCATTTTGATAATGTAATAATTTAAATTTACAAATAAGTTGCTAATTAAAAATACTTGTTCCGCTTATTTTTTCGACCAATTAGCACTGTCACCCTCTAATGGGCATCTTCAGACTGGTAGACATTATACAGTGTAAGGATAATTCATATAAAACTAAATATTATCTTAAGTATAAGTACATTAAAAAATAACTTGAAAGATATACAATACGTCATATTTTAATGAAACAGAATGGGACACATTATTGAAACATGTGTTGGCGGTGTACTGTAAGAGAAGATTCTATTCTATAATTAGTAACTTATATGTAAATATTTGTTTTAACATCATTACAATAGAATTTGTTATTACATCATAAAGAATTGTCAATAAATAATTTAAATAGGATAATTATTTATTCTTTTGAGACTTCGGAGCGGTACGGCGTGATACATGTAATAATTATAGTTGTTGCAACAAAAGTTATCCCTATTCAAAATAAATTTGATAAATGCTGAATTCAATTATTGACACCACCGCCACCTGTTTAGACAAGACGCTAACAATGGCATACAACAGTGCAACAGTATTTGACATTTTATCGTAGACACCTGTGCATGCATATGATCTGAAACCTTACGATTGTTTTAACGTTTTACAAAAGAAATCTGAATTGCAAGCATGTTTGTCGATACGATACATAAAGCTATCTACTTCCGTTAGCTTTGGTTAAAGCTGCATTCCATTGATTGCGGACACCTGTGTAGATATGAGAAACCACGTTGGTCATTTCCGAAAACTTTTGCTTTCTGACAAACGGTAATAAAAACACGCGGTACGCTAATAATCGATTAACCGCGTGATTGGTGAGGAGAAGGGGAGATGCGGGATGTTGGATGTTGGATGCCAAATGCTGGAGAAATTCTTCTCTAACTATAGATCAGTGTGATACAGAGTCGGCAATGTGAATTTCAAGCGTAATTCGATCACATTTTTTAATATACCCGTTCGATTTATTCACCAGATATACCGGCTAGTCAACAAAATTCACAAATCAAGCAAATCTGAATCTTCGCTTCTAATTTTTTTTGAAGAAAAACAAAATAAAAAATTATGATTAATTTATTTTTCTCCATATAGACTTGCATAGTAAACGAGACAAAAAAAATAGCAATATTATTGATGAGATAACTTATGTTTACATATAATTTACTAATTAAAAATACTTGGTACACTTCCACTTTTTTTTAACCAATTAGCGCTTTCACCCTCCAATGGGCATCTTCTGACTGGTAAACATTATACAGTGTAAGGATAATTGATATAAAACTAAATATTATCTAAGTGTAGGTACATTTTAAAATAAGTTAAAAGAGATACAATACGTAATATTTCAATGAAACAGAGTGGGACAAATTATTAAAACATTTGTTGGCGGTGAACTTTAAGAGAGGATTCTATTCTATGAAAATATTTATTGTTTTACTACAAAATCCAACTAAGGGGACTCTAATGGGTGAGTTTTTGAATTCTATCTGCTGATTTATTAAAATTATATCGCTATTATTTTTGATCCTATTTATTCCTAAAATTTATCTAACTTCGGACCTTTATGTTCTACATATAAAATTTTAATGTCTTTTGATTCGTCAAAATTATGTTTTAATTCATTTAGATGTGATGCGTAGTTTGATATATTGTTATTTTAAGGCTATAGTCGGGTAAAACGCACAAAAAATGAGGAAATCATACGATTTTACCACTTTAAAACAAATGTTAATTAAAAATCGTGCACTAATAAAATAAAAACAATATTTTTTAGAGGTATTTCTACTAAAAAATATACTTAAAAGTTTTATTTAACTAAAATATACATACTTTTAGACCGGCAGATAGCGCCATTTCAAATTTAGACGAAACTTTGATATCTCGATTCTTATATAAAGACTATGTATTGAACTTAATTTTTTTCCAATAATATATGGATAAAAAATTTTAAATTAAAATAACGGATTTTAAATCTTATTTTTGGTTTTTGAAAAGAAATACAACAATTTTTAATCACATAAATTTTGTGACATTTTCCGTTATTTCTACGTAAAATAATGCCTTCGGTAATACTTAAAAAAAATAAGGTATTTAAATATTTTAATCAAAATCTTTATTTATAAAAAAGTTTTCTATTATTTTTTTTAAGAAGATGATTCTGGTTGTAATATTTAATTTCTAACAATATCTTATTAAGGTTGTTATTACCATCATACCGGTACCGGTAAGGGCTGGCAATCGATACAAGCTACTTTCTGTCTCGAAAAAATATACCATTCCACCGAGGAAATTCTTATTGCTCAACAACGAAACTAATTTCTCCGTAATACCACCCGTTCAAAGCCACGGGTAAAAGCTGGCAGTATATAACTCTATGCAATGTCGAGCTGAAGTCTCTTGAAAGAGTCTCTTTCCTTAGACAAAATCACATTACAAATAACTAACAAATAAATTTTACAACAATTTCAAAGTATTATTTTGAACTGATAATAATATTTACAGTTTGCACAAAGTGTTATATTGCGAAGAACATTAAAGCGGTCCACATTCATTTACAGATCTGTTAGGTGTACGGAGAACATGAGATAAGTGACCGCAGTGGTAAGGAGGTGGATAAGACTGTTCAATGAAGGTCGTGGTAATGTACACGACGACGAATGAAGTGGGCATCCATCTTAAATTAGTGATGAACTGGTTTATGCAGTCGAGAAAAAATAAAGATAAACGAAAGTTTCTAAGGAAAATTCCCAAATTTCGAGATCACTTTTTCATGAAATCATTGCACTCATCGGACATTGGTGCCAAGAAGTTTGACAATGACAAGAAGTCGACATTGGAGGCGACACCCTTTGTCACAAGTGCCTCCTAAATAGTGAGAGTTATGTAGGAAAATAGTTTAAGGTCTGAAAATATAAACACTGTATTTTTTTTTCTCAATATATTTTTTTGTTTTCTTTAACCTGTGCAATTGAACTTGCTTCCTAGATCTACAAAAAATATATGTTAATCGGAAATCGACAAAAATTTTATTCAGCTTTAAATGTTGTAGTACTTCAAAAAAATCCAATGGTTGAAATACGAGTTTTTGCACAATCTTTCTTAACATTTAACATAACGTGTGAAAAAACTACCCCGAGAAACTGTGTGGTAACGTGAGGTTACCTTAGGTAACCCGAGATTAGGAAATGATTACCAGATAAAAACAGTATTTTTTCATCTAATTAAATTTATGTCTGTCTTGCTTAATACTTAATTAGAGACCCCATGAACATAAAAGGAAAGTGGAGAGACCACAGAGGAGCTGGACTGACGATATCGTTGAACTCGTGGGAAGAGGCCTACATCCAGCAGTTGATTGAAACGGACTGATACGAAGAAGGAGAAGAAGTGCGTCTTGCTTAATGATCTAATAATGTCAGAATCTGCTTTAAAAGGAAGAAAATAAGGAGATTCCGATTTGCTTGGAAAAGAAAACATATAAATCACGTATACTGCCAGTGACGACATACGCATTAGAGACCATGGCCCTTACCAAAAGAGATTTAGAAAAGCTCAAATGCACACTGCTATCCATGGAAAGATCCATGCTTTGTCTGAAGCCCAAGAGACAGAATAAGAAACGAGAAAATTAGGAACAGAACCAGAATAGCGGATATCATGTTGCAAGACATGACCCCACAAGATGAACCCCTAAAATTTTAAGGTGGAGACCTAGGGAGAACAAGAGAGGCGTCAAAAGACCTTTAAAATGATGGTACGCTGTGGGGGGTAAAAATTAACTTCAAGCAGCAACCGACCGAAAGAATTGGAAGGCTGTGGAAAAGGCAGTGGAAGAAGAATTTGATATTTTTCATTTTTAGTGATCCTGATGGGCCTAGGGAGAACAAGAGAGGCGTTGAAAGACCTTTAAAAAGATGGTCTGCTGTGAGAGGTGAAAATTAACTTTAAGCAGCAACCGACCGAAAGAAATGGAAGGATGTGGAAAAGGCCTTTATCCAGCAGTGGAAGAAGAATTTGATATTTTTTCATTTTTAGTGATCCTGATGGACCTAGGGAGAACAAGAGAGGCGTCGAAAGACCTTTAAAAAGATGGTCCGCTGTGGGGGGTAAAAATTGACTTCAAGCAGCAACCGACCGAAAGAAATGGAAGGCTCTGGAAAAGGCAGTGGAAGAAGAATTTGATATTTTTCATTTTTAGTGATCCTGATGGACCTAGGGAGAACAAGAGAGGCGTTGAAAGACCTTTAAAAAGATGGTCTGCTGTGAGAGGTGAAAATTAACTTTAAGCAGCAACCGACCGAAAGAAATGGAAGGATGTGGAAAAGGCCTTTATCCAGCAGTGGAAGAAGAATTTGATATTTTTTCATTTTTAGTGATCCTGATGGACCTAGGGAGAACAAGAGAGGCGTTGAAAGACCTTTAAAAAGATGGTCTGCTGTGAGAGGTGAAAATTAACTTTAAGCAGCAACCGACCGAAAGAAATGGAAGGATGTGGAAAAGGCCTTTATCCAGCAGTGGAAGAAGAATTTGATATTTTTCATTTTTAGTGATCCTGATGGACCTAGGGAGAACAAGAGAGGCGTCGAAAGACCTTTAAAAAGATGGTCCGCTGTGGGGGGTAAAAATTGACTTCAAGCAGCAACCGACCGAAAGAAATGGAAGGCTCTGGAAAAGGCAGTGGAAGAAGAATTTGATATTTTTCATTTTTAGTGATCCTGATGGACCTAGGGAGAACAAGAGAGGCGTTGAAAGACCTTTAAAAAGATGGTCTGCTGTGAGAGGTGAAAATTAACTTTAAGCAGCAACCGACCGAAAGAAATGGAAGGATGTGGAAAAGGCCTTTATCCAGCAGTGGAAGAAGAATTTGATATTTTTTCATTTTTAGTGATCCTGATGGACCTAGGGAGAACAAGAGAGGCGTTGAAAGACCTTTAAAAAGATGGTCTGCTGTGAGAGGTGAAAATTAACTTTAAGCAGCAACCGACCGAAAGAAATGGAAGGATGTGGAAAAGGCCTTTATCCAGCAGTGGAAGAAGAATTTGATATTTTTCATTTTTAGTGATCCTGATGGACCTAGGGAGAACAAGAGATGCGTCGAAAGACCTTTAAAAAGATCGTCCGCTGTGGGGGGTAAAAATAAACTTCAAGCAGCAACCGACCGAAAGAAATGGAAGGCTGTGGAAAAGGCAGTGAAAGAAGAATTTGATATTTTTTCATTTTTAGTGATCCTGATGGACCTAGGGAGAACAAGGGAGGCGTCGAAAGACCTTTAAAAAGATGGTCCACTGTGGGGGGTAAAAATTAACTTTAAGCAGCAACCGACCGAAAGAAATGGAAGGATGTGGAAAAGGCCTATATCCAGCAGTGGAAGAAGAATTCGATATTTTTTCATTTTTGGTGATCCTGATGGACAAAATATTTCATTTAAAGTTATATAATAATTCTAAATATGTCACACAATTTTTTTCTTATGCGTAAAAGTTTAGTTGAAGATTACAAAAAAAGTGGTAATATTCATAGTTGTTGCCAAGATTAAAATAAATTATTTTAAAGTGTTTTTTGATTAATATAAGTAACAAAATATCAGTAAATGGTTGACCACAAATACCAAAAGCTTTAAATATTAATAATATACAAAATATCAGTTTGGCAGGTTGTCTAGTTCGGCCCTGTAGGGGCCATCATACCGAAAGAGAAATTTATTGACTTTTCTTATCGCGCAGATATATAATAACTATGGCTGCTCGCGATCAGATATAGACAACATTTTAACAGCGGACCAAAAATGACCTCATGATTTTTTATATTTGATTTTACGATACGCCCAAGGGGCATTTACAAAAATAATACAGGTAAGTACTAACATAGCAATAATATTACAAATAAACAAAACGATTTTTTTCAAAGGCATGTAGAAACCTTATCGCTCTCGTGATAATGGTCAGCGTGTTTGCCCACCATGCAAGAGGTCTTGGGTTCGATTGATGACATGGTGAATTTGAAATATTTTTTTTAAAGGGTGTTTTTACACTAGAATATTTCAAAGTCCCTGGACTGGTACATGAAGCGAAAGACTAATCATCTTACCTTCATGTAACAAAAAATATCAAGATACATTGCGATTGGTGTACCAATACAGTGCCTTATGCACCATTCGGTGTGGAAAGGTAATGATGATGATGATGCAGAAACCAAAAAAGCATGTTGCAATGAAAAATCCAAAGTAAAACTGCGAAAAAAAAAAGAAAAATATGGATATAATGTAAGATTAACAGTTAAATAGAAAAAACAGCAGGAATATAAAGTGAATAAAAAAAGTGTTGGAATTAAAAAGGAAATTGTAATTATTAAAAAAAAGGGCATTGACAATAAAAAAAATGAAAAAAAAAATGCAGTAAGTGTATAACATAATGATATATATGGTACACATATTAAAAATATTTTCAAAAAATATACCAACTCTTCAAAAAAACGGAAAAAAAATTGCATGAAAAAGAAAGTTTTTAATAGACTTTCATAATTGGCGTTAAACAGTGTATTTAAGATCGAATTTGTTGCAATGGAGAGGAAGAATATTTTCGAGAAGGGAATATGAAAGTCTTGGCATTTACAGGACTTATGCCCTGTCTTATGCTAGTTTAAATGTCCACTTTACACTCTGTTTAACATCCACATCCACAAAAGTCAAACGAATAAGGTAAAGAATTTTAAATTAAAATCTATTTCACTCGTGTACTAGTTATTGAGAAAAAATGATAATCTGTATCCTATAGGACACGTTGCCAAGAAGAGGTTTGAAGCGCCTGGCTGCTGAGTGCAGGGATAGTTTTCTCATTTTCCTAAATCTATCCAGTATTCGTATTACAATCACCAATACTTATATTACGTATTTTCATTTCTTTCGATTTGTTTCCCGTTGCAAGGGAAAAACAAAGTTTTCAAAATCAAAAGTTTTATTATCTTCTAGTCTTTTTGGGATTTTTTTCGACCGCTGGCAATCTCCGATTGCAGACCCCTGGAGCGAAGAATTTTGCTCACAAATGGGTGTCGGTGCGATTTAAAATTCACTGCACTTCAATAATACGTATGCATACTCGTGTATGACCATGTTACAGACGGACACACATACACTCTCTCGATCATAATGACTCACGCTATAATATAACAGATTTAACTCACTATTGGCGTAATAATGAAATGATAACTGCAGTTAATTAACTATTTTTATTTAATTTTTGGCGAAATTTCAGCGATGATTGTGAGCATTAAGAGAAATTTTCCAAAACACGCAGTTTAGCCAATTTTATTTTTAAAAACAAAACCGTCATCTCAGAGGTCATTAATTAAAACTTAACACGACTTCTTTCATATCCAACCCCAGGAAGAACTTCCTGGTAAACCGAGTTGTGAAGCAATGAAATAGTCTTCCCGATAAAGTGATTGGTGCACTCTTGGTTAATGAGTTCAAAAACGACTCAAACAAACACATAAAAGGCGTCCGTGGTGAAGTGGTCAAGACGTTTGACTCACACACAGAAGCTTCCGGGTTTGATTCCCGATGAGAACCCAAAAATTAAAAACGTGATATTTCTCAAGCCTGGATGCTCCGTGATGTAATTCACCACTGAAATTAAACCTCCTGGGTTATGGTGCAAAAAAAAACTTGTAATCAATATGTAATATTTTTGGTTGATCTCGTGTAAGTTGAATTTGTTCGGATGTTTCATCTACCATTGCAGGATCCACCTTCAAGGTAAACTGTGTGTTTTGTAGAAAAAAAAGTGTACCAGTAATTTGTACCGTGTCGCAATCGGCAGCAAATACATTTCATGTCATTTTTGTAATGTGCATCGCCGGGAACTATGTTGAATTTAATTTCAGCCCGTCGTCGTTGTTTATGATATTTGTGTGGGTGTTTGGGTATTTCAATCACCTCTTTTATTATTCGTGCACTGCAATTTCTAGGTTTATCCAAAATCTTTGGTTTGAAGGTGAAAATATGTCCAACTTAAACCCAACTTACACGGGATCACCCAAAAATGATACATATTGATAACAGTGACCGTGAAAATTTACGCACGTATTAAATTTATGTTTTCTTTTCAAATTTTTAAGCTTAAAACACAGTGCGTTCGATGTACATGTCAAATAAAAACAATAATAAAATAAAGGGCCTTACTTATAAACTCGGCGTAAAGTTACACTTAAGTATGGTGGTTCACTTCAGATGGGAATACCATTATTATTGCAGTAGTAGAATAAGGTTGGTATTCCCATCCGAATTATACCACTATATTTAAGTGTAACTTTACGCCAAGTTTATAAGTAAGGCTCAAAGTCAAACAAAATAAATTTCACGCTTTAGGTGAATTTTCGAAAAGCAAGGTTCGGTTGGCTCGCACTGCCACGCGCTGCTGTTATATCATATACAGGCACTCTTGTCAAATATCAGAAATTAGATTTTTGACGCAAACTAGCGAGTGGTGATGTTCTATGTCCAGAGGTGGGCCAAAAACATCATGTCTATTATATTTATTAAAAATAAAATACTGCTGTCGGCACTGATCGGCCACCACGTACCGCACACTGCATCTGAAAATAATGTCTTCTTGGAGGTGCTCAAATACAAATAAACAATACTTGCTTATTGCTGAATGAGAAAAGCTGCTTGAAGAAACTCTATATAATCGTATTGTATTGGCATGTATGTACAGATGAAGATCAAGAAAACCGAAATAAAATAGAGGCACTTCATTGCATTAACAAAAAGAGAGAAGCGAATTTGTCTATATATATTGTATTATTAGTAAACATTCAAGTTTCTTAATAAAAATTCTTAGTGGATTTTCATTGATATCTTTATATGTATAATTTTTCTGTACGTGTGATGTCAGCAAACTCCCCCTAAAACGCTTAACCGATTTAAGTGCGGTTTTCAGTGAAATGTAGATCTTTGCGCTGCGCGTGTTCGTAGATATTAAAATTTTCAATCGAATCAGTTAAAAAAAGTTATAAGCATTTTTTTTTCATTTCATTTTTCCAGGGTTGCATTCGACGAGAATGCAAATTTAAAAAAATGGAAAGATGTTGTTTTATTGTGCTTATATAAAGTTTGTTTTTGAATGTTCACAAACAGCATTCGCTTTTTATGAATCCCAATCAGATTATTTCCTTATAATGTCTTCCCATTTATTTATTTTTACTGGATTTTTGGTGAATCTAAAATAATATATACTCACATTCCATTCATTTTTGAAAATCGCATTCATGAAAAAAGTGCAACCCTTTTGGTCAGATGAGCCGAGTTTGACATTTGCAAATAGATTTCTATATTTGAAAATGAATTATTTTATGTTTTGGAATTCAACCATAAACAAGTACCTCGGTACCTACTTAAATTCAATATTTGAATATTATTAATTTTGAGTTTTGAAATTCAATCATAAACAAGTACCTAGGTACTTACTTATCAATTAAAAGTCTTTTTCCAAACTAATATCAGGCGAGCCAACGTTCGGGCAGGACAAGGTTTGTCGGGTGCGCTAGTTTATTATAAAAATTGAATACGAGTGATACTAAAATCCACAAATTTGGAATAACCAGTTACCGGTTTCATCGTTTTCGCGACATCTTCGAGACTGGGTCATTCTCACTCGTCTTTATCGTCAAATATATTCGACATTATTCAGTTGATTGCAAAACCATTTGAAAGGCTTGAAGTTATTTTTGGAGGCCACCAGATCAATACCCATATCCGACAAAATCTATAAAAGAAAAGGCTAAAGATAGTAGCGACCAGCTCCATTCGATATTCAAAGTGGTAAAAACATAACTTTTAAAAGGCTTTTGACACTTGCTAAGACATGCTTAACGATGGTCTGTATTTATCTACCATGCGACTACAAAGCCGGGTCCTTTAACGTCTCGATACGTACACTCCGGAAATTGGTAAATCAGACGGAAAAAAAAAAATAACTAATTGTTTTTTGTAGTGGTAACTTTCTTATGCCTAAATAGTCTTATATGTTAATGAAGCAGAATCTATCCGCATTATTTTTTGCATCTAGCCACTCGCTTCGGAAACTGACAGTTATGTCAGAATTTTATTCGACTTTAAAATTGACTTATTTCTCTCTCCTCTATTTTGAATAGGCTTTTAATAAAAAAAGTGCCAACCTCAAAACGATTAAAAATTCAAGCGAATCGCAATTCAAGGAAAAATTGCTGGGTGGAACAAAATTTTTGTTACTGAGGAGATAAACGTATCGACGGGTTCTTTACCTGTTGATACAAACCGATGTACTAACATCGAACTTGATGGTGGGGGGATCGATAGTGTATCTTAGTAGTCGGTCGGAAGACTTTTATCTTCAACTATGACGTCATACTGAAGCTTTCATTTAAGATATGTGTACCGTGACGTACGCTTCCCCTTTGTTTCATATCGATGTACCTATCCAAAACATGAAAATGGGGGGTCGGTAGTGTATCTTCGTAATCACTTGAGAGAATTTATCTTAATCTATATCGTCAAGGTGAAGGTATGACGTCTTTATCTTCCCATCATAATCGAGTTTTCGACTCAATGGCTGCCCTCAGGTAAAATCCTCATAAAGGAAATCGAGTGGAGATAATTTCGCCTAGTTTGCGCGATCACCTATCATACCATGCTTGAAGTTATGGGTTCGATTCCTGGTAAGTTGGACGTGAAGTATTGGTTTTAAAGGTATCTCTATACTACCATTTTTTTTGTTCAATCAGTTGTTTTTAAATAGCGTATATATTTTATAATTGAAAAAAATCGTATACATTCTCATCCCCTCTTATTAATACTGCATTAATACTGCTGCTAGAGTTTGTATTCCTCAGGAATACTTATCTCTAAGCGCAGCTGACAAAAAGTCCTCCGGGACTCGTAACAGCTGCGAATGGTTAGCGGGCTTTTGGATCCCCTCGACGCTATATTGTATTGTTCCTGGACTGGCACATGAAGAGGAAGACTGATCACCTTACCTTTTATGTAGCAAAAATGACCAAGATACACGCGCGGATAGGAAAATTATGATGGAAATTAAAGTTTGATGATACATGTTTTTCTTCGACTACGTATTCACTTACGTGAGTGCCAAATTCCAGAAAATTTTATCTGCAGCAAGCGTCGTTGAGTTCCTGCCTTTCTTCGCCAACTCGCAGAACTTCCTGTCCTCACATCCTGGATCCTGGTCCTCATGATGAAGCGCCTCCGTCTCCAAAACTGACTTCTGAACAATCTCCAGTAAATGGCTATTCAGGGATGTTGGCAAATTAGGATCCAATGAACGCTGCCGAAACGGGTAGTGTTTGTTTCTGAAATTGAACATAATAATTTATTTTTTAAAACGCATTATTGCATTTTTTAATATACAGTTCTTATTAAAATAGGTTTTTAAATTAAGTACCTAAACTAAAACTTCAATTATCAGCATTAAAAAGTGCCAGACGCTATCCTGATATACAGAAATCCAGATAATTAATTTATTCATTCAAAATTACACTCATTTAAAAAATAAGTAAACTTATTAAGACTTTTTAGGCTATGCCCGTGTCAAGCCATAATAAATAACAATTAAAAATACATAGTAAAATTAATAAGATTAAAATATAATGACATGTGATACAGTACAAGAAAAATCCAGAAAAAAAAGTTTAAGTAATAAATAATAAAATTCCAAAGAATACAATTTAAAAAAGATAATCAGACTGAAGAATCAGAATTGAAGTATTGAAAAAAAAAACAAAATAAAGTATCATTGAAATCTATAGAAAAATAACATATATATAAAAACATAATTGAGATATGGTTTCTATAAACTCACTATACACTGTAGTAAGAAATAGTAGTAATAAATAATATGCCAAATAAGATTAAGTGCTAAATTAAATAACACAAAAATATATAATGAAAAGAACATAAAAATACATACAATTGGTCTGAGAAAACGCAAAATTTACACTAAGATCAGTATTTTATTAATTTTGAAATTAAACAGCTAATTGGGAATCACGCTAAAAACTTACTTCAACATGCCCAGCTTATTTTGATGAAGAAACTCGTTTACAAACATCTGGACATACTCAAAATACCATAATTTCCCCTTTCCCATGCAATAGTGCATAGGGCACTGCATCATAATATTAAATAAAGCAAATATCGATAGTCTGTAACGTGAAGACTATGTGATTGACGTTGCTACTTGGCTGTCCAGGAACAGTGAAATATTGAAGTATAGAACACAACCTTAATAACAAATATTTCATGTCGACCTTCCCAGGAATGGAATTCAGGACATCAAGCATGATAGGCAAGCGCTTTAAACAATTCATAACAAAGCTCATTTGTATCTACTGGATTTAACGTTATTAACATTTTATTAAATGTTACTAAATATTTGTTTATGTTTAACCACATATCCACTTTTCTGTGTCTACCGGTTTTTTATTTGCGTGATAGTTTGATTGATGTGCTGACGAAGAGACGGACATCTCGAAACCGATAGACAAAGGAAAGTCGGTAAGTGAATATATAACAATATTTACTAAAATTTAGTAATATTATTAAAAATAATAATATACTAGCGGACCCGACAGACGTTGTCCTGCCCGATCGTTGGCTTGCCTGCTATTACCTTGGAAAAAGACTTTTCATTGATTAGTAGGTACCTAGGTACTTTTTTCTGTTTGAATTTCAAAACTCAAAATTATTAACATTCAAATATGGAATTTAAGTGGAACAGGGGAATACTTAATTCGAGAATGTATTTTCAAAAATGTATTTAATGTCAGTAAATATTATTTTAGTACTACTAAAAATCCAGTAAAAAGAAATAAATGGGGAGAAATTATAAGGGATGTAAGCAAAGAATCTTATTGGGATCCATAAAAAGCGAATGTTGTTTGTAAACATTCAAAATTAAACTTTTTTAACATAAAAAACAATACCCTACCACTTTTTGTATATGCATTCTCCTCGAATGCAACTCTGATAGGTCGATGAAAAAGAGATTTATGCTTCTAACTTTTTTTTCGCAGATTCGATTTAAAATTTTAATATCTACAAACACGCACAACGCAAAGATCTACATTTCTCTGAAAACCGCGCGTAAATCGATTAAGCCGTTTAGAAGAAGTTCAGTGAAATCTCACGTACAGAGGAATTATACGTATATAAATATTTTATTAAGCATAAGTAGAACGATTTATAAGTAAAATACTAGCAAAAAAGAGTCGTTTGTCGTCGACTGTTACATGCTAGAAAGTTCGGCCCTTCGGGGCTCATATAATCACCCCTTCGTGCCTCGTTTCATCGGCCCTACGGGCTTCAGTTGATTAGATTCTTGGATGGACACCGAGAATTATCGCCCCTTTGGACGTCACAATTTATTTTTTGTTATTCAGAGCGATATAAATATAATAAAGAAGAATCTTTCACTCATACGAGTAATAATGCTACCAAAACCACGTTAGTCTACGACGACGTAGCACCGTTATTCTGATTTAGTATTAATTAAATCTCAATTACTCATTTTGCCGAGGGAATGAAATGTTTTTTCATGATGAAAAGTAACATGTGACACTCGTCAGCTCTTCGGCTATCCTTTTGTAAATAATCATGTCGATCGGTCCCCCCGTTGCGACGTGAATGAAACACAAACAAACAGACAAACTTTCTTTAGCATTTATAATACTAGTCTGGATTCATCGATAACAATTTATAGATCATTTGATGAAACAATTAGCTTCAATCTCGCTCAGAGTAAATAAATAAATTTCACGCGGGTGATTACAACCTGTCATCTTTTTAATTAATTTCACCTGATGATGGACAATAACTCATCTTAGATTTTTTCTGCACCTGGCTATGGGAACTAGAGCCAGGTGCACTGTGTTTATGCCACGATCTAATCAACTCTCCCTTAGTAATGAAAAAGTGACAATACTATCCATTTGTGCGCCACGTGACTGACACGATTTCGTTATATTGACAAACAAAACATACACTGGTCTCTATGTGCAAATAAAGTCGGTCATCTATTATATTTTGAAATCTATTTTGCAAACATAAAAATAAAACAAACCTTTATAAATATAAGACTCTAATATTGTTTAAGTATATGTATTCTTTAAAGCAGCAGTTCCCAATCATCGTGCTACTGAGCCTAAGGAATTTTTTTTCTGCGCTCACTTGGAAAAGAAAAAATCTCTTCTCCCAACCGTTTTATTTTTTTAATAGATAAAATAATATGGATAAGAGTTGGGCGCAGAAGTTGTAATAGTTACAGTTTCCAAAATTAAATTGTTTTTAACTCTTTTGTGGCTGTGATGTCACTAACTAACTAAACTAAACAAATTTTTTTATATTTTTTTATTTATATCCCTACAGAGATGAGGTAGAATTTTTTCAAATTCAGGATTATGGATATTCGAGCGTTTACAGGGCTTATGACCTGTCATTGGCTGGGTTAAGTGGCCACTTTAAGTACTACAACAATCCCCATTCCGCTTATTAGCAAATATCCACACAGGTAACATTTTTGATTTTTGTATATATGTTATTAAATGAGAAACCATCTCTGTAGGGATATAAATAAAAAAATATATACCTACTCCCCCTTGGGAGAAATCCAGATTTGTGTATGTACAAAATACACGTACCAAAAATATTGTTGTGTAATTTTTTTATACCTATGCTTGAAATAAATTAACGAAGCTGGTTGAGTAATGGCATTTGGATGAAGTAGATATTACTATTAAATAAGTTTCAATTATTGTTATGCACATTTGCTGCGAAAACGTAATTAATTGTTACGAGTAAATTTAATAATTTTCAACGAAATGTCTGATTAATATCATCATATATCATTTTTCTTTTCCTTTTCCCGTAGAATATGTTAATTTCTCTTGAATGCTATGCTATTTTGACGTTTGATAATATTTCAATTTGAAATGTCAGGTTTCACTCAATCTTGGCAAATAAAACCAACAGACGTTTTGATATGAAAATTATCTTTCTTTTTGTTAAATTAAAATAAACATAGATCCATGTGAAAAATTGTCTAGAAATCAGGAAGTTCAATTCTACTGGAAATTCTATACAGTTGTTTTTTTCTTACGTGCGGTAAAAATTAAAGCATTTAATTGTATGGCGAGGATTCTCGTAAATAAAAAATAGATATGAACTACATTGAAATACGTCACAAGTTCTTCCGAATCAACCAATGATAGATTTCCAGTTTCCGGAACTTATTTATTTATTTACAGACGTTAAGTTCATTTAACAATGATAAATACATTTCTTTATAACATATACATTATATACAGGTACAATTGAAATAAAATACAACTAAAGAAAATTAAAGCTAGGACAAAAATTAAATAATAATCACCACCTCAAGACAAGATCTGGTCCATCTAAGTAATTGTTGAAATCTAGAAAGACTTACGTAAAAAAAGTCCAGATCTTGTCTTGAGTTCGCAATTCGACACAATTGACTTATAGACAAGTACTTGTAACGTGACGCGCTAAGTAATTAGAAAACTTTAAAAAATCATAGCGCTGATAATACGATATGTATAAATCCATAAACATATATATATATATATATATATATTTTAAATTTTGCCTTAGTGTGATAGTATTTAAATTATATTAAAATATTAAAAACCATCGATCTTTCCTCATTACTTCCTGTAGGTAGTCAGAACGTCCGATTTTTCAAAAGAAAATAAAAAAATAAAGTTCCTTTTTAAAATTCCTTATCCATACTTATATTTTAAATGCGAAAGTGTGTTTGTTTGTATTTCTTTTACGTCTTAACAGAGAGACCGATTGATATATTTTTTTGCATACAGATAGCCGGAGATATGAGAAGTAAAATAGGAAACTAATTTTCAATCCGAATTAAAAAATAGTGAAATGAAAAAAAATGTCAGCAATCATGTCAGAATTAATTCTTCAAATTTCTTTAATTTACTTGCTTTATCTATGGTTAGTTTAGTTTGCTTTTGTAGTAGGAATTTTCGATTTGTGAAGAGAATAATGATGCAAAATAACGGATCGTCATATTTTTTTTATAGCTAAAGTTGGAGGACCGGCAATTGATACAGGCTACTTTCTGCCCGGAAAAAAATTATCGTTCCATCGTCAAAATTCTAATTACTAAACGATAAGGCTAATTAATTATCTAAATAATTTCTCTTAAGCGCGAGCAAAGTCGCGGATGAAAGCTAATAGTTTACAAGATCCAACTTCAAATCTCTACGGATTAAAAAAAAAAACACACATTTTATTATATTATTTCTTATCATCACTCCCTTTTAAGTGCCAAATGGACCATAGGGGACTGCATTCGTAAACTAAATACACCGTTGTTTAATCATCTGTTAAATGCAGGCATGTTCATCGGTCTTACGCTTCGGGTTCTAGTCCAAGAACAATGAAATACCGCTGTTCAAAAAACCTTTAAAATCAATATTTCATGCCCACCTGTATTCATTGTAGAAACTTTATCAATTGTGTTATGGCTGTTTTCTGCTGCAACCGATACTCACAATGCAAATTTCAATTTATTATGTTAATTTAGTGCGGTATATCAGCTATAAAAATCGTCCATTTAAATGATTTTATTATCCATGATAAATTTAATGCCTGCATCAAATTTTTAATGAATAAAGAAGTCTTTGAATATGTATGTTTTTTTTTTAGTTGGAAACAAAAGTTTGGTCCATTTTTAGAGAGATCCGTCTCTGGGGAAAACAGGGAAAAATATTTTCAGTTGTTATCCATTTAACCAACGACGTAAAATTCACTTTTTTTGTAAAACTTACGACTATAAACAAAGGTTTTAGCACTTTAACTTTACAACAATCAACAAATGGAAGAATTTAAGAAATATTGATAAAACAGTGTTTAAAAACGTGCACTATCCTGGATTCAAACTAAAGATATGAATTCTTTTTTTCTATGATTTATTTTGTTTCCCTTTAATAATAAGGAATATTCTTGGGTTTTTTAAAATATATTTTTTTCCTGTTTAAATTACTATAAAAAAATACCATGTAATCTTTTACAGAATAATTTATTTTTTCTTTAAAAATATTATATAACTGTCCATTATTTATTATAGGAGCAAAAATTCATTAATATTTTCTTGTATACCCACGAACAGGCCATGCCTTTGTAGGATTTTTTGTTTACTATTTTTACTATTAAAATCTATTTTATTGCTATGTAATTATGCTTTCTTTTTTTAATACTCTGTTTTATCACTTATGTTTATTGTAAAAAAACAACAAAAAAAAAATTAAAAAAAAAAAAAGTGTACGCATTATTTCACTATTCACACCGTAGGATAGGGCACTGCATTAGTACTTTAATTGCAGCGTATCTTGATATTTTTTGTGACATAAAAGGTAAGGTGGTTAGTCTTCCTCTTTATGTGCCTGTTCACAATATTGTTTCAGGTGCGTGTTACACAGTATGAAAGGTGCATTCTAATAATATCTCCTCAACAAAGTTATCCGTCTCTGTTGGAATAGAAAACTTTGAAATCATAATACGCCAGGTTTGTTGGTCGGTGTGACCAATGGCGAGTTGCGCATGTGATCTGATGTTAATGGAATCCGGATGAAAGCGAGAATTGATTGGATCTGAATGGCGAAAGAGATCCGGAATAATATGGTTCTCACCATCTTGCTTAGAAACAGGTGCAAAACCTGAGAGTTCGAGGAGAACTAAAACTGATTGATTGATTGCTGGTGATAAATCCCGCAAAAGTTATTCGTGTTTTATTGCCAATAAGCGTGACGCCTTCATTATTGTGCAGATTTGGTGACTCATACTTGTATTATTGACATTTTCAAAACGCACGTGGGCTATTGACATTTACAAGTCAATGGCAAATGCCTTCTGACCACTAACCCGAAAGTTTGATAAATTTAGAAAGAAAAGTAAAAAATATTATATTCGTAGCCACGTCTCACCAAATTTTAACACGCTTAGCGTTATTTTTTTTTTATCGTTGTCGTGAAGTTGTCGCTTTTTTTGCTCCCACCGCTGTCGCTGTCATTAAAGTTGACATTAAGGCGTAGACGTGGACGTAGACGTGGACGTAGACTTTGACGTTGACGTAGACGTTGACGTTGACGTTGACGTTGACGTTGACGTTGACGTTGACGTTGACGTTGACGTTGACGTTGACGTTGACGTTGACGTTGACGTTGACGTTGACGTTGACGTTGACGTTGACGTTGACGTTGACGTTGACGTTGACGTTGACGTTGACGTTGACGTTGACGTTGACGTTGACGTTGACGTTGACGTTGACGTTGACGTTGACGTTGACGTTGACGTTGTTATAAACATTGTCTACGTCGGAAAAACTATGGTAGTACGAGCACCCAAAAAAAAAGCTTTTTCCCAAAAACTATATTTTCCATACTATCGACGACATGATAAAGCTCCATTTTTCAAATCAAATAAAAATGAGAGTCGTCTTCTGTAAATCAGTCATTATTATTCAAAATGACCAATATTGAATCTCCATCACACGTGATTCGTGAGAACCTTTTGCTTTTAGAACCCAAAAAATGATAAATGCACATCATTTAACATGACTTTATCAGAAACATTTAATTATCCAAGATTTAAACTCTTTGGAATAAGGTCGTCGTGTTTTGCAAAGACCATAAGTACTATATTAATGCGTCGGTTATCGATGATTATCAGCTGAATACATTAATTTGAAAGTATAAATATTTATGACATTCCCAATGAGAGATTTATTTTAATGTTTCGGTCAATGAAATTTAAGATAGATCATAGGTATAGATTATAAACGAAACCCTAGAAAAAATAATGATCAACATATTCGCAATATTATGTAAAACACCAGGATATTGTGACGACGCACATGGCCAAAGTAATTAAGCTCACATAATTAATTACACTAATAATATTAGTTTGAACACCGCTCTTCATCAGAAATGGAAAGTGCTTAAGTGAGAAACTCCGGTTGTAATTATTTATTCTAAATGATAAGCGACCACTGACCATATGCTTTGAGGAAACGGGGCCAGACTTATCTTCATACAAACGTATTCCCATATTCCTTGGATTATGGCATTAGAGCAGTGATTCTTTTTTACACGATTAAAATACATTCCACAAATCATTATTGTAAGGATGGGTTGCCTTAACTTAAAAAAAAAATGCATTTATTGTATTATTTTTATTTATTTATTCACACATAAATATAACAATAAAATGCTGTTAGCTTGTCTCTATTGTTTTGCTTTTTTGATCAATTGTTTCTAATGAGAGTTAAGACTATTCAATAACCCAAAAATGCGCCCAGTTTTTTCCCCTGTCTTTGGACGTGCGGTAAACAAATATGATAAATAAATTTGAAAAACGGAAAAGTGCCTATTCAGAAAATTTCATTCTGATGTTCTTTTTATATATAAAAAACTCGGTTCAGTTTTGAGGCGGGAGAAACGGGACAACGAAACGTAAATTTTAGTTAGCTTCCAAGTTGGAACAAATGGTGTTTTATAATGAGCCTCCAGGGCCGCGATTATGATGGGATGCTAAGGACGTCTTACCTTTACCATAATGGTATAGTTAAAGATAAATTCTTTCAAGCGATTACGAAGATACACTACCGACCCCCCACCTCAAAGTTTTGGGTAGGTGCATCGATATGTAACAAGGGGAAGCGTACGTTACGGTACACATATCTACGCATGAAAGTGTCATTTTTTTAAAATTATTTTTTATTGCTTCCGTATGACGTCATAGTTGAAGATATATTCATCAGAGCGATTACAAAGATACACTACCGATCCCCCAACTATCAAGTTTTGATGCAAGTACGTCGCTTTGTATCAACGGGTCTAGTACCCCTCGATACGCATAACTACGCATCAAAAGTGATAAAAAATTGAAAATAAGAGAGAAAAATAAGTTCATTTAAACATAACTGTCAGTTTTGAAAATAAACGCCTAGATGCACAGATAATGTGGCTAGATTCTTCCACTATAAAATATATTTAATTATTATATTCATACTATTTTCCCGAGTGTACGTATCTAGACGTTAAATAAGCCGGCGTTGTAATCGCTTGGTAGATAAATACAGACTATTGCTAAGCATACCGTCTTGATAATTGTCAAAAGTCATGGCATATAAAATCATGTTCAAGCGAGCATTTTTTGTTTGAATTGGGATTTATTGGAGGTTTTAAACGCTTTGGAATGGAGACTTTTTATCACAGAAGCCAATTTAAAATATAAATGAGAACTATTTTAAAATTTAATGAATTAAGGAACGCGGCCTAAATTTTCGGGGCCATTCATTGGTTGAATTCGATCATATGACGTCGAGATGACAGGTCGGTAGAATATACCGATGTAGATAAATATAGTACAGAAGTTTAGTGTACCGTCTCGATATATACAGATGAAGATAGCGTTTATATTTGCGGCACTGATATTCCCCAAATCAAGTCCATATCCCGTAGTTTTGACATCGATACCTCTTTCTGTTCGCGTTATTTCGAGGAATAAAGCTGCCATAGCTGCTCGCGGTATTTTCGCAATGGTAAAGATTCTATGAATTATCTCCTTATTTTTTGTAAAATAATGAAGGAGAATACATTATTAAGTGAGTCAGTTTTTTATCAAGAGGACACAACTAAAAAAAAATACGATGAATTAATCAATAATGTATTCTGCTTCATTATTTTACATTTCTAAGGCCTGTAATCGAATAAAATTATAAATATAACGTAAAAACAAATATAAAATCTTGCAGAGTAGAAAATTTTCTTTCGAATAACAAAATATTTAAGGGAACTGGGCATTCCAGATGAAATAGCTGACAGGCGTCTGACGCTTAGATCTGCTACGTCTACAGCGAGAGAAAAAGTTATTATACCTCTACGCAAACAGCGCACTAAATTCAGTGCACGCAGATTTGCGGTCACAGGTCCTATGGCATGGAATGCTCTGCCAACAGAGGCGTGAGGGCTGTGAGAGTAAAGTGATGTTTCGGAAAAAAAACACCTAGATGTTCTCTAAATCATTTGGATAAATCCGTAGCAAGTGAAAACAAAATAAGTTATTTTAATTAAATTACTGATTTAAAAGCTTCAATCAAATTGATTTATCTATAGAATCACTATGTAAAGCGTCTTTGAGGTATTATACTACGAACATGGAGCTATATAAGTCATCCATAATAATAATAATAATATTAATAATAACCTTAACTTTTTTTTTATTAATGGTGCTCATTTTCAAATTTGGAAAAAAAGAATTTCGTTAAAACCCAGTAATTGAAAAAAAAAACTAGGACGTTAATTAACATATTACAACAGAGATGAAGAACATTTAAGAGAAGGTAATATAGAAGTCTATGACCTGCCAATGGCTGGTTTAAGTGGCCACTTTACACACTGTGTAACATTCACCATTCTGCCCATATTTGAACATCTTTATTTCTTCAATTATTTCATATGTTGATATTTGTGAAGTTAAAGAGCCGAAACCTTTGTTTGTGCCGGTAAGATTCATCTAATTGAATTATTTCACCTACATACCAGGCAACGCCTGAAAATGTTATTTTTTCTATTTCTATACTTCTTCATGGACCATGTGGATTTATCAACAATATTTCGAGCTTGTCCAAACTTCTATATAACCTTCTCTTAAATGTTCTTCATCTCTATTGTAATATGTTAATATAAACAGCTCCTCAGGGAGTTGAATTCAGTCCTTGTCTACAAAAATTTGAACAAACTTGAAATATTGTTTTAGGACGTAAATGATATTTTGTTCGTGAAAACAGTAGTAATAAATATATCACGCAGAATTGACATCCATTTCCATGCCATAATTCTTTGTCGTACCAGTCTAATACCCCCGGGGTTTAATAATAACGCTAGGCATAATTAATACAATGAGTAAAAAACGCAACACGACATAATGAGTTTGTTCCTGCAATTATCATGCTCGTCAATAGTTTTCCTATTCATGTTTCAAACATAGTTTTTGTGTACGTAACTGTTTCAAATAATGTGGTTTTAGGTTTATAACTCTTACGTCAAAACTACAATACCCTGCCCTAGTTAGTTCTTGTATGTTCAATATATAATTTTTGGCAAGAGTTATGAATGCCAATATTTATTTATTTATTTATTTTAAAGAAATAAATAGTCGACTATGATATGGTAACATTTAAAAAAAATACAGTTTAAAGACTGACCAGCAAAGTTTCTAAAAAGGAATCATACATATTTTATTTTATTTTATTGAAATAAACGGCACTTAGTACCATTTACATATAAGTTGCATATAATAAAATACATACATGTACGTGAAATAAGTAAAATATAGTATTTTAAACAAATTATTACTAAACAGTTATTTACAAGTTAAGGAGTAAAAAAAAAGATACACGGATTAAAAATAATATTACTAGTTACAAAAATTCTTGAAAACTTAAATATTTGGTGATATTTGTGAATATTTGGTGAGAAATATTTTGAACCTGTAAAAAAAAGAGAGAAAAAACAGGAAGAAAGTAACACGGTCGGGTTGTGGTTCCGTGGCTAGTGTCTCGGACTCACGGACCAAAGGTCTGTGGTTCGAATCCCACTCTACCCCAACTTGATTCCATTTTCTAATAGTGAGTAATTTACAACTCGTTGAAAATGGCCCTCAAAATTAAATATTTGGGTCAATCATAGGAACACAAATATTTCTTTAAAAAAAAAACACATTAATAAAAAAAAATAAAAAAATTAAAACAGTTTTGAATAACACTAAACGAAGATTTTTCTTTTTTAAATTACATGTATTATTATTTAAATCTACCACTTAGGTAAGTAATATAAATATACACAAATACATACTGATAAAAAAAATTTAGAAGAGAAATATTTTGTACTTTTAAATGAAATCAAGAATAGAAAAGGAGAAAAAAAACATAATTAAAGAAATTAAAACAATTTTGAAGAATACTAATTGATAAAAAAAAAATGTTATCTAGAACTATTAGGTACTAGCTTCTCCTACCCATGAAATACAGGTGAAGGGCCGTCCTAAATAAACTAAACTTAACATGCAATGAGTCACCAACGTCTTGGTACTTATTGCCTAGAACGTGAAGTCAAGAAGCTATTATTAAATTGTGTTACAACAAAAGCGTGTGTTTATGTGTATTTGTATGAGAGTAAGTGTAGATGTGTGTTTATATGTATTATTGTAGGAGTAAGTGTTCAGGTGTGTGTAAGTGTGAGCATCATTCAATAGTTAGTGGGATCGTATCAGAGCCAGAAAAAACAAGTCTTAATTTATTTTTAAATAAATTAAGGGGCATGTAAAATACATCAATAGATGAAAAAAAGCATTATAGTTAGAGCAAGAACGATAGATGAAAGAGCGTTGTGCATAGTCAGTGCTACAGACTGGCAGATGAAACAAATACTTATTTATTGTCACGCGAAAGGGTTCACGCGAAAATGTTCATTATCTAATTACGCGTCCGTGTAGCTAAAGAATTATTATTTTTCCCGTTATTAAAAATTATTTTCAGCATTTTTTTAGTGCCGATCTCCACTTCCTGATTTTACTTATTTGACTTTAAAAACGAAAAAATGTATCATGTAAAATTTGCAAAATGGTCTACTTAACATACAAGAATTAGGACAGTGAATAGGGAAATATTATGTACTACCAATACCGATAAAAATATGTGAAATTGATTTTGAAAAATTGATTGTATTTCTAAAATCAATATGGATATTCTCCTTTGAAAATTTAACAAATAAAATTGTTTAAAAATACGTATCCGCGAAAACGCGATATGTTTAACCTGTACAGTAATTGTAACGTCAAGATTTTATTTATTTTAATTATCTCTCATAAAACTTTATATTTTTTGTTTTCTATATGAACACATCGCGACGACGCCGACGCGACGTTCTATTTAAATGTAAAGAGTCACAAACAAAAGACAAAGTTTAACCTAATCGTGACCCCTTTGGGGTGTGGCCAATGCAACGAACTGTTTTCTAAAAAAGTAATCATTATCAAAGTAATTTAATTACCTAAAATATTAAAACGATTTTTTTGTGAGATTTTATACATTGATTCACTTAGTTAAACAGTTCAATAATATTGTATATTTATTATAATTCTCACTTCGGTATATCTTCTAGTAACTGAAATAATTCAGTCAGATGTTTCTCACTCCCATCAATTAAGGTTTTAGCTCACGAAAACCAGCAAATGGAATAATTAAAATATAGATATTTAAACATAGGCAGTATGGTGAGTGTTACAGTGTGTAAAGTGGCCACTTTAATCAGCCAAAGACAGCCCACAAGCCCTTATACCTAGACATCCATATTCCCTTTTTTAAATGTTTTACTTCTCTGTTTGACCATAATGTGACGAAAAAACTAAAGGTACCAATTCAGTGTCCTATAAACAGTACGGATGGAGAAATCAAAATAAAAGCCAAGGCCAAAAATTTATATAACATTAAAAAATGTTAATATATTAACGAGGGCTAATATTTTATTTTGTTACATATCGTTTTAATACTGTTTAAAATATTCGTTAAAAATGCCGTTCAAACTAATTACCATAACTGTTTTTTTAATCTGCAGGTGGTATCTCCAAAATATTGTTTTGGAAGGCTTCAAATTTTACGAAAAGACTAAATGAATCGATCGATCAAAGGGCACTAGTCACACTTTTGGTGATTTCGATATTTCAATGTAAAATTATATTTAAAATACATTTCAGAGAAGATAATATTGAAGTCTAGGCATTTACAGGGCTTATGACCTGTCGTTGGTTAGTTTAAGTGGCCATTTTACACACTGTGTAACATTCACTATTCTGCCCTTATTTGAACATTTATATTCCTTCGATTCTTTCATCTATTGATGTTTGTGAAGTTAAAGTGGCGAAACTGTTATTTATGCGGGTGAGATACATCGAATTGAATTATTTCACCTACATACTAGGCAACGCCTAAAAATGTATTTTTTTCAATTTCTATACTTCTTCATGGACCAGGTAGATTTATCAACAATATTTTGAATTGATCAGAATTTTTGTAGACAAGGACTGGATTCAACTCCCTGGGAAGCTTTCAAAATTAACAGAAAATATTGTTGTTAAATACATATCTTTTAGTCCTCATTCAATATCTAACAAAAAGGCTCTAATCCAACAAATAACTTGTAATCGGGTTGTGGCCCTGTGGCTAGTGTCTCGGACTCACGGACCAATGGTCCGTGGTTTGAATCCCACTCTACTCCAAATTTATTTCCATTTTCAAATAATGAGTTATTTACAACTCGTTGAAAATGGCCTTAAAATGAAATATTTAGGTAAATCATAAAAACGCAAAGGGCTATGTATAGCGTGTGAGCTCGCCAATACATGACAGTAAAAAAATTATTATCTTTGAATTTCCTAGAGTTTTAACCATCGAAAAAAAAGAAGATTGGAAATCAAAGCAAAAGACAATTGAAATTTGATGAGTATTATTTTAATAAATTGTCTATTACGGAAAAAATACATCGAGAAATGGGCATTTTTATTTATTGTAATAAAAACAGTACAGTAAATTAGAATAAATCATAATATGCTTTACAATAACAATATTAATTAAAATGCAAAAATAACACAAATGTAAAAAACGGGTAGCGATTAAAAATAAAAAATACCGATAATTTTATTTTCATTTTAAAATAGGAAAATTACATATATGCAAAAAAAATGTAACTAGGCAGCTACCAACACTGTTTGAATATTATGAATATTATTGACATGTATTTCAAGCATTGCTGCATTCACGTTGTATTTCTAAGTTGAACTGTTGTGTTTTTCTATGGTTATGTTTATTGTCATCTGTCATGTATTGGCGAGCTTACAGGCTATACTTACGCCAACGCAAATATTTATTTTTATAAAAAAAAAAAAACGAAAATTGTTTCAGCGAATTTAGTTCCATGTTCAAAGAAGACTAGTCCATTGACAAGTTTCCTTTTAACATGGAATTAGAATAAATCATTTTATTGAGTGGCAATACTTTATGAGTGCCCTGTCTTTTTACCTCAAAAAATTCAACGTGACACGCTGCAGGATATTAAAGTAATTTCAACATGGATAAAGAGGAGAATCCGACGAGAAAGCGGATACAAAATTCTGCTTACCTAGACCGTCGAATGTGATCACGATATTGACAAGATGGTAGAAAATAAATAAGAACTATAAATCATTCTAACTGTAGGAAGTAGACTTAATATTGTAACCACAGAATTGAATTACTTTTTTACTTAAAAAATAATTTTAAAAAAATCATATTTTTTTATATTTTATTACAATTGTTCTCGTAGAACAAGTCCGTGGATGTACAAAAAAAATATAACAGAAAAACTTACCAACAAAACAATATTTTAAATAAACTTTTATATTACACTATTATGTCTTATGGCATTTTAGTGTGGGGTCGGGCTGCCGATATTTTCGCAGTTTTTGTTTTGAAAAGGGGGGCAGTGAGGGATATTTACAATTTAAATTTTCGGGATTCTTTAAGAAATATTTTTTTAATTAATAAACATTATGACGTTATGTAGTCAGTATATTTATGCGAATATTATGTATGCGCGTAAAAATATATATCTCTTTAAAAAAATAACATAATAACAATACTAGAAATAAATACAAATTAGTAATCCCGAAATTAAAGCTTAGTAAGGTAAGCACATCGTTTGAGGGGCACTGCGTACGCTTCTACAATAGAATACCCGACAACGTATAATTTATGACGGACAATAAGTTTACAATTTTTATAAAAGGCGTACTTCTAAAAAAGGCCTATTATGGACTAGATTAGTACATGGAACTGACAATATTATTTTATTCGTGTTAACTTATTTAATTATTTTTAGAATGTGTAGTTATATATTGAAACCTGAATATCTCTTTATGTTGTTTTGTTTATTCATTTATATAATGAATTTAACTAAGCGTGTAAATTGTTCCTACCCTGAAGAAAAAGTAAAAAACCAAAAAAAAATTAATAAAATTTAATAATGTTTGAGTATGTTCAAATGCTTGCAGACTGGCTGGATTTCCTCGCTAGGGAGTTATTCATATTTAAATTTGTTTCAATAGAGAGGGAAAACTTTTTGAGAAGGGAATATGGACGTCTAGGCATTTACAGGGCTTATGACCTGTCATTGGCTGGTTTAAGTGGCCACTTTACACACTGTGTAACATTCATTATTCTGCCCATGTTTGAACATCCACGTTTCCTCAACTCTTCCATCTGTTAACTTTTGTGAAGTAAAAGAGCTAAAACATTTAATTACATGGGTGAGATTCATCCGGCTGAACCAAAACTTAAACCAGCCAATGACAGGTCATCGGCCATGTAAATGCCTAGACGTCCATGTTTCCTTCTCAAAAGTTTTCCCTCTCTGTTGAAATAAATTTAAATAATATAATTTAATTTATTATTTGGAATAAAAATGTATTACTTATTTATGCCAAATAATTAATCTAAAATATGCCAAGTTCCTTATTAAAAAAATAAAATACAGTTTCTATCGATTTTCTCAAACTTTGAATCGATGGACTTGTGCCCCTTTAACATTTATCAATTCAAATAATGCCATCTGGTGCACGCTTGTAAAAACTTAAAAGGCATCCTTTGTATTTTTTTATTAAAATATATTATTTTCCACATTCATATACGTATTTGTTTCTAATGTTGATTTTTTTCTTCTATGTGAATAAGATATTATTAGCTCGTTTGAAAATATTGGTAAAATTTCTAAGATTCAATACAACAGATTTCAATACGTTAAAATAATGAATTTTCAACTAAATTTCAATTAGACTCACGCTGTATTGTTGATGCTAATGACATTAGGTGTTAGGGCTGATATCAATATTCCTACTGGGATGAATGCTGTCAATAGGTGAAGAACTTTCTTCCACGGCGATACTCTGCAAAATAGATTACATGTCGATTAAATTATAATTTAAACCAGGCATATTAGTTTGCTGGCTAAGCTCTGATAGTCAAACAAACCGGACCAAACTCACTATAAAGGTTAATTACCTTTGCAGTTTTAAGATAACTTAATATTTCTACAATATCTTTACTAATATAATATCTAGAGCGTTTGATTGCCATGCAATAAGTATCGGGTTCGATTTCCGATATGTTTGACATGAAGTCATAATTTAAAACAAAATATTTTAAATGTCTCTGAAGTCTGATCATCTGACCTTCATGTTATCAAAATGATCAAGTTACGCTGCAGTTGGTGTACTAATGGAGTGTCCAAAGCACCATTAGGTGCTGTTGGGATAAAGTGATGGTGCTTATGTCAAATTGAATTTTTGTTTTTCATTTTTATTTATACATTTTATCATACAAGAATACATTTTTTGTATAGCTAACGTACCCCGTTCCAAGCTAGGCAATTACATTAATACACAATAATAATTTACAAAGTAATAGAAATAACAGCCAAAAATAATATAAACTTACTAGAATACACATATCAAAACATATAAATATATATATATACTATACATATACATATTTAAATAGGTGCGAAGGTTTTCACGGTCACTGTTATCAATATGTTTCTTTTTTGGGTGACTCAGTTTACCCTGCAGATGGCTCCTGCAATGGTGGCCGAAACGTCGGAACAAATCCAACACACACGGTATCACCCGAAAAGAAAACATATTAATATAAATATTTGACAATTGTCGTCTGCATTACTTTGCGGGTTGTTTAACCCATCACGTAATGCACACAGTAAACTTAATATGTTAAAAATTGATTAATACAAAGCAGATAGCTGCTAAACTGCCGATATGTACAGAAAAATAGATCCATATTATACGCAGAAGCCGTATTCAGCAATCAAATTGCCGTATTAATACATTAATACATACACAATTTAATTTATATGTACGCAAAACTTCATGATTGTCATTTGGTTTTTCAAAATTATTCTTATTTTTTATGTTTTATTTTCAACATCCAGTAAGAATTTCTTATCCGCGGCATGCGTCAATCTCTGTTACAACAACATCAACCACAATTCAAATAAATAGAGGAAGGCTTTAACCATAGAGTAAAGACCTAATAGAGGAGAAAAACCATTATATGATTATTGACCACGAAGTTTACTACGGATTAAAGCAATATAACGGACTGTGGGTACTTAGGTTGAAAATTTAAAGAGTCAACCGAAACCGTCCATTTCACGGTCGTTGTTAAATTAAAAACCAAACTAAAACCAAACCAAAAATTTAAAAGGCTTTTGTTCTATGAAATAGAGCTTAAAAGTTTCTGTAGAGAATTATTACTCAAGGTTGTATCAGACCATTATTTATGGAATAAAGGTCTCTTCGCATAAACAAAATTTTTATTATATTTCATGGTACTTGTACATAATTGCTACTAGGATGCATTTTGCAAACATACATAAAATAAAACGAAAAGCAAGAAAATCATATACTTCATGATAATATTTTAGAAAATCATGAACACGTACATCGTAAACGTAAATTTATAAATAATCCCAGGGTGACCAGGAAATGTTTGTAGGAATAATTAAGTAAAGTCCATAAAAAATATGATATTGATTTTAATATAATTAATTAAACCAATTATTTTTGCATTATTTTGTTTTAACTTTAAAAATATATATTTTATATTAGACTTATTTAAACTACAAAAAATCATGTTGTGTTCACTTACGTATGTTTAATATTGTGATCAATGTACGCTGGTTTATTGGTATCGTCAGTGTTCTGTGGACTGTCGTCGTGAGTTGAAATTGGTGCCGGAAACTTCGAACCTTGGTAAATTTCTCCCGCTGGTATATCCTCAGAGCTATCCTCGTCTCGTGCAGGCTTTTTACCATGGAAGAACCGATCGGGTCTCACTACATCAAATCGGAAAGGATGTTGTTTTAATTGAGAAAAATCCGGCACGTGCACTTTACCGTATTCAGTACTTGGAAATTTGTAATTTGATACGAAAACTTTGGTTTGGTCATTTTGTTTTAATTTCCCTCTTACGTCATCAGAGTTAACACCAAAAATATTGTCCTCTTCAATCAATGAACCTTGTTGAGTATCTTCAATGTACTCTCTAAATTTTTCAGCTAATTTCTGATTCATTAGTTCTTCCATGATTGGATAGTTGCTCACCAAATCATTCAAAGCGGGATATTTATTTTTGAGCCTTTCAAAATCATTTTTGAAGTCTTTCATACCTAGTGGAGTATTAAGATTTCTTACTGAATCTAACGCTGGTAACTTGAAACCGTCAACAGGCCCGATTGGAAATTTTTGATCTTCAACATTATAGAATGAATTAGTTGGATCGATTATTGGTAACCTTGATTCTCCGTTTGCTGGAAGTCTTATTTCTCCTAAACCTTTGTCCGGTAATTGCTGATCGCCGTAGCTGTTTAGAGGATATCTGGCTTCACCGACGCCATGATTTGAAAATGATGGTAATCCATAACTATTCAATGGTTGCCTCGCATCGTTATATCCATTATTATTATTCTGGTCATTAGCGCCGCTCGAAAATAATGATTCGTCACTATTATATTGTCTTCTCGCGTCTGTTAGTCTATTGATAGAAGATTTTTGACTACTTTCTCTGTTCGTCAGTCGAGAATTCGCAGACCTTTGTTTGTTAGTACCATAAATAATTTCCGTGTCTCTTATCTTTTTTTCTTCTTTGAATGAATGGGGCACGAATCCTTGTGTTCCGTCAAATGAACCTACTTGAAGACTCGGGGTGAACTCTTTTTTATCATCGATTTGTCTTTTACTCGAATTGAACGATTTGAGATCGGATGACGCGGATGCGAGCGGTGAAGGGATTTGCCACTTTTGCTGATTTCCAAAACTGGGGTTACCAAAATTTGTACCATTTGCAACTTCAGTTTGAGACAACAATAGACTGGACGGTTTTGCGATCATTCCCGCTAAAGCATTAACTTTTTGATTTTCAGCTACAAAGATATGTGCCCTGACAACACTTTCAGTGGAAGATATCTTTTTATTTGCGTTTGAATCGTCATTATATTTCTCGGGTATTGTCGGAAGCACCGGAGTGATACTTTGTGTTGGGTTGACATTGATGTGCGAATACGTATGATTACCTTCAGTTACATGTTCGAAAACTTTTACAGCTAAAGCCTCATTAATCCACCAAAGTAAGGAAATCACCCCGAGAACGTAAACCTTTTTAGAATTCTGCAAAAAACAAAAGCATGAAATCACCAACAAAAAAGAAAACGAAATAATATTGTGAACAGGCTGATACTATTCGAGCTTTTGAAAAGAAAAAGAAACAAAATTATATAATTGGGTGTTAATCAATTATCACACTTATTGATTTATGCAATTTTTAGATATTAACTTCAAACTTATTTTTCTGATCTTCAGAGTGCTTGCTTTTAAGCGCAAACATGTTATGTAACGCACCATATCTGAATATTACTTGAAGCACTTTTACACGGTTGTAGACGAACTTCGTCTAATAAATGTCTTTCCTAATGATTTTCCGGCCGTATATATAGATTCCCCTGTTCTCTCGCCACCTTACAATGCCTTTTGTCCAAATGAACAATGAGAATTATAAAGTAATTGAGGAAAAGATGCCGCAGACCGCAGTAAATGCTGGAAGAAATGGAAAGTAAGTACTGTTTACGTTTGTCACGATGGTAATGTTGTGACATCTAATGGGACACGGATATTAAATATGTATCACAAAAAAATACAAACCTCTTCCTTAGCCTTACCAATTGGAATAGGGCACACGACACACGACACACGACTATGCGTAAAACAAGCAAGCGGGTATTTGATTACAATCATAATCATTATCTAATATTTACGTACTGTATGTAAAATAAACAAAACGAAACTTTTATTAACAAAAGTTGGTCCCTAAGGGCAAATGATTTATATTTAAACAGGTGTTCAAAAAACATTTTTTTATTTATTTAGGATAATTTATAAAGCACCATTTTTGTGGAGATCACCTAGAAGTTGCTGAAGAGCTATGTATGTTCCGGATGAAAATTATTTTAATGTACATAAGTAAAAACTGATAAAATCAAAATAGAGAAAGGTGTCAGACAAGGGGACACAATATCGCCAAAGCTCTTTACGCTAGCCTTAGAGGATGTAATTAAAACCCTAAATTGGGAAAATTAATTAATTTTCATTAACGATAATAAAACCGAAGTGGTTGATGAATATATTTATCTAGGACACAAAGTCAAACTTGGTAAAGATAACCAGATAGCGGAGTTACCAAGAAGAATATGACTAAGTTGGGCTGCTTTCGGCAAACTTAAATATATGTTTGAAAATAAACAAGTCCCTATATGCTTGAAAAGACAAGTATATGAATCGTGCATATTGCCGGTGACAACATACGGACTAGAAACCATGTCTGTAACACGAAAAAGTAGCCAGAAATTAAAATGCACGCAACGATCCATGGAAAGACAGATGCTCTGTGTATGTCTAAGAGACAAAATAAGAAATGAAGAAATAAGGCGCCGAACCGGAGTCGTGGATATCATGGATCGTGCTGCGAAATTGAAATGGCAGAGGGCAGGACACTTGACGAAGCAAAATGATGGCAGGTGGACACCCAGAATAATAAAGTGGAGACCGTGGGCAAACAAAAGAAGTGTTGGACGGCCACAGAAAAGATGGGTCGACGACATTGCCTTTATTGCCGGTAAAACGTGGATGATGAAAGCGGGTGAAAAGAAGGAATGGAGACGTTTGGAAGAAGCCTTTATCCAGCAGTGGAGAGAATAAGGCTGCAGAAGAAGAAGAAGAAGAAGAAGGTACATTACAATTTTTTAATTTTTAGGCTATTTGCTACTCTCCAAAAACTACATTAAAATAATTCTAAAACTGCCATCCACTTACCCTTCAGACACTCTATTCAAGTCAACTAATTTTCTTAATGTCAGACAGATTCATGTCAGAACGGTTCTAACTAGTTTTTTTTTATTATTATTTCTTTGGAATACCAACAGTAATACAGCGAATATACATGTACAAACGAAAAAACATAAAATGAAAGCAATAACAGATATTTACATATATACAATTATGGTCTCAATTTGGAACTAACACTGTATCCCTTCACTGTCATACTGGGAAATCGAAAAAAGGTGTTTGTACTGACCATGTGTATTTGATTGATGACAAATTGACAATACTGCGGTGGTGGGTACAATGAAAGCTTTTTTAGATTATTGATTTATTGATTGATTTGGTGTTTATTTTGTAGAACTCCATATTTAAACTTATAATTAGAAATCAAAC
This sequence comes from Micrasema longulum, assembly GCF_059751315.1. Classification (NCBI taxonomy): domain Eukaryota; kingdom Metazoa; phylum Arthropoda; class Insecta; order Trichoptera; family Brachycentridae; genus Micrasema; species Micrasema longulum. The sequence continues at coordinate 133,594 of NW_028278472.1, forward strand.
ACTGATTTGAGTCTACTGAACACTTTATTTTATTTTTACAAATATAAACATAAAAAAATAAAAACTTCGTGACAATTGTTTCGCCTTATTAGGGCATTTTCAAACGAATGTCAACATAATTATGTATATTTTTTGGGTAATACCGTGTATGTTGGATTTGATTTGATTGAATGTCAACATTGTTTGATTTCTAATTATAAGTGTATGAAGGTATTTACTTGGGTGTGAAAGTGAGGGTGAGGGTTTGTGTATATGTAAATAAGTATCAATTTGGACTATTTACATATACACAAACCCACTTCCATAAATTAGTATTTATGAACATTGTAAAATTTGCAGAACAACTGGAATCACGGGCCAAAGGTCCGAGGTTCAAATCCCTCTACCAAATCTCGATTTAAATTTTTCCAGCACAAGTTATTTACAACTTTTAGGAAACGGTTTAAATTTTTTAAATATTTGAGTATTAAATATCAAAAAGAACTCAAGTATTTCTCTTTTACTAAAATAAATAAATATTAATAAAAATAATACTACCCTGTGACCAAAATAAAAGATATTCAATTGTTCGCTGCAAACCAATCATGGGGATTGAAACCAGAATAAGAAAAATAGTTTGCACCCAAATCTATAATTGTTTTTTTCTTATTGGGTTGCTTTTTGTATGATTTTAATTACTTTTTTTATAAGGAGAGTAATTAAAATGAAACGTATTGTTCATGGTTGTTAGTTATCGACGTTTGAATGGCATTACAAAGCTGCCGACGCCCCCTGTAACCTGTAACCTGTAACCTTAACCTGTAACCTCACGAAGCCATAAATCTAAACGGAGTTTTATGACTTATTGTTAATGTTCACAGATCGTTGAATGATTGACTTGTTGTTAATATGATATTATCGCTATTAGTACGAGTAAACCGTAAGTACTAAAATATTATACATTTTATCTGCATGTATAAATATTATCAGTTCAGTTCAGAATAAATCGGCGTTTATTGTAAAGCTCAGTATTATTATGATCTGTTTTCAAAACAGTAAAGAAGATAAAATATACACAAATAAGCAAAATGAAAGTAAAATAAAAATATAAGGAAACATATTGGGCACTGTATATTCTCACTAGGTATAATAAATAAGTAAATACCTACCCGTTCTAAAGTAGACAGTTTTTTTTTTCAAATATAAAATACAGCGTATTTTTTTAGAGATGTCTAAGAGATGTAGACAAATGAATATTTTTTTATTATTAAGAGCAAACAATAATGTTAAGTACACCAGCAGATAATTCAATAATTAAAACCTACAAACGCTCGCCCCGTACGTGGGTATACCTTCATAAAACTAAATAATGGAACTTTTTACACATTTTAAATGGACAATGAATGTTATGGTCCCGTGAGTAGTGTCCTTAGGGTGTCCCTTGTGTCCTGTGGGGATCAAAGTCCGAGGTTCGCAACCTGCTCTACCAGAATTTGATACCCATTTTCGAATAGTGAGTTATAGAAATTGGGCCCGAAAATTTTAATGTTCGGGTAAATCATAAGAATGCAAATGTTTCATTTTTACAAAAAATATCTACCGTAGTCTCACTCAGACCATAATTTGAATAAGGGTAATAAACCAAAATCAGTGATCGAACATCCCATTTCCAAAACAAACAAAAACGATTTTTCCGAGTACCTTAGCCTTGTACACGACACGCAACGCTACTAAATACAGTGGTCCAAATATAAATATAAAAATTAAAAAAACATAAACATGAATTAATTAATAATTTAGCCGTGTTATATTGCATGCGTGCATCCCCCATCATTGTCAGTAACCGACTGAATCTAAAACATTAATGTTTGTAAGTGAAAATCCTTGATGGATGTTCATTGTAATTTATTAAAGAAATAAAATATTATTTCTATAATAAACGACTGAATCTGTTTCACACGAACATCGGCCACTGAACAGCGTGTCTCTGTCTTCCTTGTTAAAAGTTATATCTTCGTTCTCTTTTATTCCGATTTATTACTTTATCGGCGTCACGTTCATTTTTCGCGTACAAGGATAAAAAAAAAATTGTATTAAAACCTAGCATACTTGTACAAATTTTAGTTTCAAAATCTGGTGTAAAAATGTCCATTTGAAGATTACAAAAATTACAACTTAATCATTTAAAAAAATAACAGAGATATATCAAATCTTGTATCGGATGTAGACAAGTGTGGCATCACAGCCACAAAAGAGTTAACAACAAACGTGTAACTGACAATTTCGGTTTGCGTTTGTAGTTCTCGACATGAGTACCTGCAGACTGTTGTAGTGCTCAAAACATATAATGCTTTTTGCACTTATGGGCGACTCTTTTAGCCGCCGGCGTATTTTTACTCTAAGATATAAACGCAATTCGAGTTAGGTGCGTGATAGTAAAATATATTAGAAAATTCATAAGTGCAAACAATGTAAACAATGAACCCGCCAAACTAACACAGCAGACAATATTCTATTATAATAAATACTTCCTTTTTACCCAATTAGGAACAATGAAGTCATAATTCATATTTGCGAAAGTTGTTTCGATTTTCGAAGTCATTTCAATTTGATATTAATTTATCTTTATGGGGTATTTATCAAAGTTTTTTCGTCGAATCTTTAATGGTCATCAACACTGCTGGCGGCAAAATACAAATGGAACAAATTTTGCAGCGATTTCTTCTAAAAAAAGTACCTATGCGATCTATTCGCGTGCAATTTCCTTTGATATTTAAAATGTTGATTGTAGGTAACTAGGTTCATGTTAGCCACTGGGTATGTGTTTTTAAGCAAACGCCAAATATTATAGAAATCAAAATTTTTTTTAGAAAAAGACATATTTACGTTCTTATAATTTACCCAAATATTTCATTTTGAAGGCCATTTTCAATGAGTTTAAATAACTCACTATTACAAAATGGGAATCAAGCTGGCGTAGAGTGGGATTCGAACCACATATCTTTGATCCACGAGTCTGAGACACTACCCACGGGACCACAACACAATATACCGATCGTTCTAATAACATTGTTATTATTATAGTTGGATAATTTATTCAGCGCTATTTTGGTTAAAATCACCTCAAGGGCCCTGTACAGTAAATAATTATCCCAGCACGTCTTGCAGCTACCGAGCGCATGGACGATTTGAATTCTAGTTCCTCGTTTATAATTATGATAATATTTAACTAAGTATAAAGAACGAACTTGGAATGGGAAGAAGAAGGATTGAAAGAACGAGGCTGAGTTAAGAGGGCGGCGAAAAGACAGATAAAGCACAGCTTCTATAAGTCGCAAATTTGGACGGCGTAGGCAGCTATGCACAGACGAAGTTGGAGGTAGAAGTTGAAAGAAGCCAAGGCTCGATTTGGGCTTTAGGGCCATCGAAGAAGAAGAAAATACAAACCTAAAACAAGATGGCGCTTAGAGAAAACTGCAGGAAGCTTTTTTTTTCACAATAAGTGTTGCCAAATGATTGTTTTAAGCTTATCAACAGGCTTAAGTAAGCCCTAATAGATTGGCATTAATGAGTAACACTTAATTTTAACATTCTTAAAATTGACTTAAGTTAACAAAGTGTATAATTAACAAAAGGTATGTATATAGCATAATCTAAGCGGAAATGGTAAGTGTGATATCGCGAGTCAGGAGAGACAACACCGCTCGCTTCTAAAATGCCTGCCCTTGCTGTAGGAACACATCGACAGTACCGTTTAGTGAGATTTTGTTCACTGTTCTGAGATCCTCGGCAGAGGGGAAAAGAATCCGATGTTAGTTTTATAATTTCCGTTTATAAGTTACGGCGAGGTACATTAAGGTTTATCTGAGCAAGGATATCATGGGCATCTATACAGTTAGATACTCATTTGCGCAAGAATATCTAACCAGCCGAAATCCTTCTGAATTCTAAACTAAAGATATGAAAGTACTCTAGACGATCATAATAGTTGGAAAGTATTTGATCCGATTCTCAATATTAACGATTTTAAAAATTTACGTTAGACCGATTCAATCCGCGTTATATGAATATTATAATTAGGAAACCATATTATAGAATTAAATTCAAGCAAACTACGAACAAATGATTTATACAATGTAATTGCAATTTTCAGGCTTTTGAATGGCTTAGATATTCGCAAAATAAATCCACAGATTTTGGACGCTTTCTTTGAAATGTGGTCAATGTGATGGTTGAATTTAAGTTTGTTATCAAAAAGTATCCGAAGATCTCGAATTGTTTCGACGTTCATTAAATTTGTGTTATCGATTGAATAATTGAAAAACTTTGCCAAGTATCAAATACCATTATCCCCAGAAAACATTGCCGAAGCACCAAAAATAGAACGACCACGTCAATACATTTCAGGTATTTAATTTCGCTCGATAATCAGTTTTCAAAAAATGATTAAGTATCGCCAAATTGTGCGAACCAGTAAATCTCTCATTATAAATTTATTTAAGATAAATTGCAGAAACTGTTTCAGTTGTGTTTCGCTAATACGATACCATATCCAATAAACAGGAAACATAACTCAATATTAATAAGTTTCTATTCCGATCTTCCTTAATAAAGTTGTTATTTCGTTTTCAGATCGTCGGACGAGATAAAAGATTTTATCTGGGGGCCAAAAAGTGTAATATGAGTTATTAGTGAATATTTAAAAGGATTTATCACAATTATTAGAAAGGTCAAAAAATGTGTTTATCTTAGCAATGCTATCTACATCCCAATCACTTGGATTTATTTCTCATTAAAATTTGGTAAGGTATTCAAAATACTTAGAGCATTATTAAAACTAGATATTTGATAATGTCCTTACAAGACGAAACGCGTCACATACATTAAAAAAATAATATAAGTGGAATTAAATCCAATAAACGTGTTTTATTATAAATACCTTGCCAAATTTTAATACGGAATAAATTATTACTTATTGTTTCTGTTTTTTTCATAAATTTTTAATTTATTTTATTTTAATTAATTATTTACGGACAGAGTCAGATACTACTAACGGGTGTTTTTTTTGTCTTGATGTCCTAAGTTATGATATCCCGACTTGTCAAACTAATGAAAGTTTTTATTTCCAATGCATCACCTTAATTCAGAACTATCCTAAATCGCATACAAATCAATTTCGATTTTATTTATTTATAATAACACAATCATTGTGTTATTTATGCAACAGATTTTGTTGTGAGGAAAGATCCCATTAAATGACTATATTTCTATCGATGGTCATTCCAGACCAAAACGTTTTTAACATTAAAATAGCTATTTTAAACAAGTATTGATTAAGATAAAAACATTGCTTACCGGTGAAAGGTTGTATTATCCCCTTTTCTATATTTTCCAGATCGATTTATGCCGTATCTTAGCGTACATATAGGCATTTTAGTAATTGCGAAGAGAAAAGTAGGCGGGGACTGCTCGCAACTTACTAAAGTCCGTTCTATCAAACATATTTATGACTGGCGATGCGTAAGCTGATTCTCGACAGTAGGTATATAAATTTATTTTGTCACAGCGCAAATTGGAATATGAAAGGAAATTGGGATGGACTGACTTTCTGTAGATTTTTGGTTACTCTGGAAAGCCGCAGCAAAACTCCACACTGATAGTCTCTTCTTTGTCACATAAGTTTATTATGATTTAGTAAATAAATAAATATAAATTTATACATAAATCCATGTACAATATATATAAATATAAGGGCAGACATATTGCCTTAAAAATTAAAAACAAAGATTAACAAAATAAAAATATATGAAAAATTAACACTATACTATTAAGAGAGGAAAGGGGATGAGAAGGAAAAAAGAAGGATAAAGGAACAATTTAAATATTTAGATAGTGACATTTCAATCTTGACTTAAATGTAAATAAAGAAAGGGCGTCTCTAACATTGGGTAGATTATTCCACAATCGAGCGGCTACTACTGTGAAAGAGGAGGCAAGAAAATTAGAGCGATGACAGTGTATTAAAGTTACTAGAACGAAGAGATAGTTCGTGTTGTGAAAGAGGTTGGAAGAGCTCTCTCAGATTAACAGGCAAAGTCGGATTATTTAAAATATTTATTTATTTATTTTAAAGATCACAGATCATAACAGTCGACAATGATATAAAAACATTTTTTTTAAATACAGTTTAAAGACAGACCAGCAAAGTTTCTAAATAAAAATCATACATTTTATTAAATTGTGTTACAACAAAAGGATGCGTTTATGTGTATTTGTATGAAAGTAAGTGTAGATGTGTGTTTATGTGTATTAGTGTGGGAGTAAGTGTTCAGGTGTGTGCATCATTTAATAGTAAGTGGAATCGTATCACAGCAAGAAATAATAAGTCTTAATTTATTTTTAAATAAATTAAGGGGCATGTAAAATATATCAATAGATGAAAAAAAAACATATATTGTGAAGAAGTGATAGAATGTGAATGTTTCTTCTATGGCTGATACTGAGCCAGTGTAGTTGCGTGCGATACTCGGTTATGTGGTCAAATTTGCTAAGATCAAAAATGTAACATATACAAATATTCAAATTAATTGTATTTTTAATTTTACGCGATGCGGTATACCGAAATCGATTTGGCGATTTACGTGTATGTTAGTCGAGTTTTAAGCGGACACTTACCCCAGGTGACAAAATAATAAACTAAATAGTTTTTGGAACTTTATACAGATTTATACAGATTCATACAGATTCAAGTTGGTAAGAGAAAAGGAGACAGGTATAGGAATTTATTTACTCTGTGACACATTTGGGCTATTATAGCGTGTGAGCTCGCCAATATATGACAGTAAACATTTTATTGTCTTTGAATTTCCTAGAGTTTTAACCATCGAAAACAAAAGAAGATTGCAAATCAAATCAACAGACAATGGAAATTTGATGTGTATTATTTTAATAGATTGTTTATAACAGAAGAATACATAGAGAAATTTGCATTTTTATTTTTGGTAATAAAAACAGTCTAGTAAATTCGAAAAATAAAAATACGCTTTATATTAACAATATTAATTAAAATGCAAAAATAACATTGAATACTTGAAAAATAAATATCATTGAGTGTTACAAACATAATTTAAAAAACGGATAACGATTAAAAGTAAAAACTATCTTTAGTTTAATTCTTATGGCGATAAATACATAAACATTATAAAACAGGAATTATACAAATACAAAAATAATATTGTAACTAGGCGGCTACCTACACGGTTAAATTTCGAAACACCACGCAATTTCTTATCTCGGCTACGCTATGTAAAATGAAAAAAAAAAAAAATAATAATAATTTCATCACGTCATGAAGTCGCCCCTGGGTAGCGCCTGCTAACGTCAATCAACAAAAACATCCTCGTTTTAATTACAATATTTCGGCTACGCCATGAATCTCTTTTTTAAAAATAATTTCTCACGTCACAAAGTCGCCCCTGGGTAGCGCCTGCTAACGTCAATCGACAAAAACATCCTCGTTTTAATTCCAATATTTCGGCTACGCCATGAATCTCCTTTTTTAAATAATTTCTCACGTCACAAAGTCGCCCCTGGTTAGCGCCTGCTAACGTCAATCAACAAAACATCCTCGTTTTTATAACAGTATTTCGGCTACGCCATGAATTTCTTATAAAAAATGTCAAAACGTCACAAAGCCACTCTCTGAGTGTCGCTACTGACATCATTTACAAAAACATAATTATTTGTGCATTTTTCAGGTACGCAACATTTTTTTTTAAATACACCTACCTAACCGATAAAATACTATTAGTAATTAAACCAAGGTGTGCTTTAAAGTTCCGTATGGCCAAATAATATTATTTATTATTAGAATATTATTGACATGTAGTTCAAGCATTGCTGCATTCACGTTGCTTTACTTCTGAGAGCTCAACTGCTATGTTTTTCTATGGTTATGTTTAATGTCATCTGTCATGTATTGGAGAGCTCACAGGCTATACTTACGCCACACATTTTTAAAACGGCCTAACCAATGACAAATGGCTGCAGGTTGAGGGAACATATATTTGAACGCTCATGTTTACTCTAGTTATATACCTCAATGGAGAAAAGTGGTATGTTTATACACGGATAACTTAATTTTGGCTATAGTGGCGCACCTGTCACTTGGCTTTTTATCGTCGACTTCTTTATAGCTCTATGGGCGTTAAAATATGCTAATAAATAAAATAACGAATGATTGTTACACTTGAACCAGCTAATGACAGGTCCATATATCGGTCAACGATTTATTGAGTAATGTTTTCAACATCTTCCGAAGATTCATCTAATGGTAATTAGCTCAATAAATGTATCGAATTATGCACGATAATAAATATTGCACAGCACAAATAATATACTTTCCGTCACTGCCGGACTTTCCCCTATAGCACATAAACTACCGGTAAATATTTGCTGGTCATTTTGACACGGTATTGTTTATAATCACGCAAAACTCATTTAATTATAAAAAATATTTAATTGTTATCTGTTAATTGCACGCACCAACTGTGAGTGCAAAATTGTACAATGAGTTGCGTAATGAAATAAATGAAGCAATGTTATTTAATTAATTTACAATCAATAAAAAAAAACCTATCGAGAGAAAATTCAGGCTTACGGGAAATTGAATACATAAAATATTTTAAAAAGGTAAAAATTAGAGCATTAAATTGTATTATAAAGTTTCTTGAAAATGTACGAAAAATATAATATTAAAAAAAAAAAAAAAAACGCACTACTTTGAATGACGTCACCAGTTCATATGAATCAACCTATGATATTTACTTATTTATTTATTTATACTTTTACATTGTTTGTATTTTTTTTTTATACAGAATAATGTTCCCTCACTGGGGTGTCCCGTGCCGAGGGAAACATTATATAAGAGCTATGGAAGATTTGGGGTCTGCTTGCCGTTTCTGGACCAATGAGAAGAACCGAATGAGAATAAGCGGAAATGAACCTTTGACGTCACACACGTAGTTATTTCATACAAAACTTAAAAAAAATCGTATCGCTGGTAATATAATAATTAAAAAAAATATTTTTTTAAGTTTTTAGTTAGTCTATTAACAAATAAATGCTAACTAAAATGCTTTTTTTTCATCTATTGATATATTTAACCCGCCCCTTAATTTATTTAAAAATTAAGTAAGACTCATTCTTTCTGGCTGCGATACGATCCCACTTGCTATTTAATGATGCTCACACTTATACACACCTGAATACTTACTCCCACTTAAACACACCTCTATACTTACTCTCATACCGATACACATAAAAACACCCTTTTGTTGTACCACAATTTAATATGCATGATTTTTATTTGGAAACTTCGCTGGTCTGTCTTTAAACCGTATCTTTTTTATGTTATTATATAATTGTCGACTGTTTGTTTCTGTAAAATAAATAAATAAAAATATGGAAACTACTGAACGTTCTCATTTAAATATGTTATTGTCATGAAATTACACGGTGATTGTTGAGATTTTTTTCGCAAAAATTGCGATGTTTTAATTATCCACAATAATTATTTGAAGAAAGGTAAATAATAATTCATCTCGAAACATAAAAAAATGATTACTGTAATTTAATCTAAATTACTATATTATATTACAAGCTAGTTAATATAAATTAAAATTGATCTCAGATAGCCAAAATTTATCGCATTTCGGTTTAAGTGGGTTCGATTCTTTATTGAATATATTGCATTATTTCATTGGAATTATTTTAAGCACGTACGTCGCAAATGCAAAGAAAATCCAAAGACATGATAATTTACCTGGTAATTAACCGCTGTTTTATTTGGCTTGAAAGTTTGCGACAAAATCTCGTTCTCCGATAACACGTACAACTTAATTTACGCGATTTATATATTGTATAACTATACAATATATAATATTCGCATTAATGAGATGGTTTAGTGGTTTTTTTATTTGTTAATAGACTGTCAAATTAAGCCATTAAAAAAAATGTTTTGTTTTTGGTTTTGTATTTCTAAAACTACTCCGCATGTGGCGTCTCAAGTTCTCTTCCGCTTCTTCTCGGTCAGTTCTTCCGATTGGTCCGTTGACGTAACTAAACCGGAAATCTTCCACAACTCTTTTATCATTGCTTGATTCATATGAATTAGTGACGTGGTTCAAAGTAGATCGTATTTATTTTATTTAAATTTTTTTTTTTTGTGTATTTTTAAGAAACTTTGCCATATAATTTAATGCTTTCATTTTTACCGCGCATAAGAAAACATTTTTGTATCCAATTTCCCGTAGGGCTGAAGTTCCTCATTAAAGTACGTACGTCAGTTGATAGGTCTTGACGAGGATAATGCCAGGTTTTAAATAGGTTGATGTTAGGTTTTTCTCTTGAATACAGTGATTCGGGGAATCTAATGGACTTATGAACTATGATTTTCTCTTCGGCTTCATAATTTATTTTTTATTTATTTTATTTTCTTTTATTTAGGAAACATACAGTACATTTACAAAGTTTAATATTTTACACAATTAGACTTAATTCTAATGGACCAGTGAAGTTTCCATATTGTAAAGCAATTATATATAAGGTTAATTATAAAAGTATAAAAAATAGAAGGAAAAAAAACATAAATGAAAGTCGTTTAAAAATTAAAATTTAAGTAAAACTATATTTTTATAATGTTTTATTTTTGATAGATATCTGAATCGGGGTGTCTTTAAAACTGCAAAATGCCTTGAAAAGGTTGCTCTGATTTGCCCGATCGGACTTAATTCTCCAGGTCTGCTAACGAGCTAATAAAATGACTATCCCGTCAAAACTGGGAAAATTAGATTGAAGTGACGAACAAATTAACAATATATATATATATTGAGGTTCACTGACGTTCATAGGGACATTGAAAGTAGTAAATGTAAATTCGAATTCCGCAAATCTTTTATAAGCAATCAAATTTAAGTTCCATAAAACGAAAGCCAATTTTATTTATTGTTAGCAAGTGGAGATATGTAATGAGTTATTTTTGAGCTCGAAAAATTTTCATTATTGACCAGAGTAATTCTAATTGCACCTGAAAACTTGGTCCCATTGAAAATTCAGTTGGCGGATTTTGGTGTTTTGCATCTGGGTAAGCGGAGGGAACTTTCAGTTTAATTGAAGTACGTAATTAATGTATCAAAATAGCAGCACAGACATGTTTGAAGTCCTATAATATAGTCATATGTAGATTTTTAACATATGAGCCAGTAATATTCAATGATCCCTGTAAATGCGTAGACTTCTATGTCACGTATGTTTATGTCAAGATGTCGAAAATGCAATACATTTTTCAACGTTTACGGACAACGTGAAAGCAAATACACAACAGGTCCCGTTTAACTCAATTAAATGGGACAGATGAGGTTTTAATTAAAGGAAAATTCAGTTTAACCGGAAAATATGTACATAGCAAAAATGTTTGACATAAAATAAATAAAAATATCCAATTTCTAAAAACATTTTTAAAAAATTCTGCCATGATGAAATATTATTAAATATAGAACTAAATAAGAGAAAGTAATAAAATATATGATATTTTCTTTCGCTTCAAATGAGAAGAGCGTTTCTTTTCAGCTATATGGTAATACAAAAAGTATTTCGGTGATTCAGTTGATCCGGAAATTCGGTTAAACGGGATTCGGCTAAATGGGACCGTTGTGTATACTTACTATATTCAAAATATAATTCAGCGATTTGCGTACTTTTTACCATATCCCGACTAATATGCCTTACTTTATATATTGCTAGGAAAACTAGGTACAATATATTAGTCTATTTAAGGGTTAATATAAATCGCACAAATAAAAGTTATCACAACTGTTAGTTATTTGATCTTAGTAGATCTTTTTGACCAAATTTGGAATCCAACAATGTTTTGAGTATGTCCAAACGCTTGCAGACTGGCTGGACTTCCTCCCTAGGCAGTTATTCATATCTTAATTTGTTGCAAAAGAGAGGGAGAACATTTTTAAGTAGGGAATATGGAAGTCTAGGCATTTACAGGGCTTATGGCCTTTCATTGGCTGGTTTGAGTGGTCACTATACACACGATGTAACATTCACCATTCTGCCTATGTTTGAACATCCACATCCCTGTAAATGCCTAGACTTCCATATTCCCTTCTCAAAAATGTTTTCCCTCTCTGTTGTAACAAATTTAGAATTAAGAATCGCTTAAAAATAATCGCACAAATCGAGGGTGAGATTAATTTTTATTTATTTCGAGCGCTCGAAAGTATCACTGGGACCCGATAATCTATCTTAATATGGAAAGGTTTATTTTATGCATGTATTTATTCGCATACAAGAACGGCCTTCAAACGGCTTTGGGAGGTTCTTCAACTTTTCGCTACTTTCCTTTTTGCGACAAAAAAGGAGCAAGCCATAATAGAAGATTTAGATTATTAATAATAATAATTAGATCTTCTTGATTTAATCTGCTCTGAAATTATACTATACTATATTATACTCACTATGAACTGCTCAAGAGTCAGTGGCGAATTCGGAAAGAATTTCGCAATCTTTTTAAGTGAGTTTGTGAACGGTGGATTTAGTTCTATTTTGCCTAGCCTAAAAAAATTAAAAGCAAACCCTATTTTTAAACTAAATCAACCCACGAAATGCACTTAAATTTTGGCGCAAAATTATTAAAAATAATAATATCTAATACGTGATTGATCGTTGTTGTTTTGGTAATATATATTTTTTTTATTATAGGCAGACAGCCTTTGCTGATGTGGCCATATCTTGTGTACCGATTTTTATCTGCGTTGTTCTTCTTTAAAAAAACTATCCAAACGGTTTTTGAACTAGTTGACCGAAATGTCATGGACTACTAGCCATTGCAATTTATTCCAGTCTGAAACTACCCAGCTGGAAATGAAGTTTTTCTAGGGATTTGGGTTGAATTGGAGACGATAGAGCTTCCAGTTATGACCGCATAAATTCTTGTGCAGAGAGAGAAGGCGGCCATGGTAATCATTTAGTATCTTATACATTTCTATCAAGTCCCCCCTCTTTTGTAGTTTTGTACGTAAGTCCTAGTAGGCATCTTTTTAAGTAATTTTGGGATTTTCGTAACATTTATTTGAACTTTTTCAAGTATCTCGATGTCTTTAGTAAAGAAGGAACTACATACTCCAATATATGTCGTACATAGATCTTGTATATTTGAAGGAATATCTCTGGAGTAATATTTTGAATTGAATTGTTGCGATATTTTGATTTCCCTTTTTAATTTTATTCAGACACGATAGTGTGCAAAATTATCACTTGATAAACCATCCTATGATGTAAATTCTATAAATGCCTAGATTAGACATTATCCACAAAATCAAGAAAGGAGCTCTGCGCTGGTTTGGACATGTAGAGCGAATGGACAGCGAAAGAACGGCCAAGAATATTTACGATGCGAACGTTGATGGATGCAGAAATAGAGGAAGACCGACAAAGACATAGCATGACCAAATCCGACAAATACTTGTAGATGGGCATGTCAAAAGTCGGAATAATCGGCGCGCGTGCATGAGAAGATGTATGAATGTAGAGGAAGCGAGATATGTATGCAAATATAGAATGATATGGCGTTATATCTTCTCTGCCTAACCCTACGGTGAAACAGCGTGATGTTTTTTTTTGTTTGTTTGAATGCCTAGATTTCCATATTCGATTTTTTAAAGGGTCTTTATTTTCGGTGTCCGGGCTGAAAAAGAATATACTCGTGTACTGTTCTGTGTGTGAAATTGAACGAAAACCCCGAACGATCTTTTTATAGTTGGTTCTACAATGCAGTATTTCATTATCCTAAAAATGACCCAGACAGTTAGCAATTGGAGTACCGATGCAGTTTTTTATGCACCACAGGGTGCAAATAGTGATGATGACGATTATAAACTGCCAAGGAAGTAAAATCCAGTACTTTTGTAAAAATAATTTAAAATACTCGAAGCATTGTTGATTTTCTTCATCATTTGTTTCCTTAATTTTTAACTTGGTCTAAAATGAGTAACTCTTTCAGGTAAAATGAAAAAATCGAGTGGAGATTACTCCGACTAATTGCGGAGTGTTTGGCGCATTCGCATACTGTTCTCGAGGTCCTGGGTTCGATTCCTAGCAGCACGGAGGAGAAATATTGATTTTAAAAGTTGTTGAAATAGTATTTTTTTATTGTCCGTGGACTGGCACCTGAAGCGTGTGACTGATCACTTAACCGATGATTCAAATACTTTTTGGTTTACTTATGCAGTGGCCCACGCACCACTGTGTGTGCACAGGGGAACGATGATGATCATGGCGGAAGTTTAGATTTTTTCTGAGACTTTCTAGATATAAGGTTTATTGTTACGAATAATTTTATGAGGAATTGCAAAAAAATAAAGAGCTATTTGATATAATATTTTACAAACTTATTTAAGCAATGTCTGGGTCAATACTTGGCAGTGACAAAGTTATCTCCGAACATTGCAAAAAACACGATCAAAAGAAAATATGTCGCACTAAGTAGCCGCGTTCAGATTGTTTTAATACAAACAGGTTCGATAGCCGAATCGGCCATTACTTTTATCAACAAATCTTTAGGTAGTCGAACATTTTTTTGAGCCCGCAAAGTCGTGTTTCCTGTCACAATATAAAGCTAGAGAATTAAATATATCAACTGCTTAATTGAATCAGTTCGACGCCGTTATTTCTTGTTTTATTGGGTACGTTTTCATTGGTGAAATTCATGACAAATTACGATAAGATTATCATTATTTTTGTGTCCGTTGTATCTTAAACTATTACGGAAACGAATAATTAATATGGAATTATTTAAATTATTTGAAATAAAATAAATTGTCACTCTATCAAATTAATATGCCTTTAATTCCAAAATATTTCTCTCCTTTTAATAAACTGCGCTAGTTGCCTTAAAAGTTAAGGTAAAATGTTTACAATGTAACAATTAATTTTACTGAATTTAAGGGTGTTATATTTAAAACTCTGAGCTCATATTATATTACTCGCAGTTTCATGCACTGGAGTAAATATTATATTTGAAACGACATCTTATTTTCACATTAATTTGGTCTTAACCTATTGTGGACATCGCCAGAAGCCTACTGAGCATGAGACCCGTTTAATTTTCAATTAAATATACGGTGTATTTACCTTAAGTCTTGTGTGGCTGTGATGTCAAACTAGTCTACATTCGATACAAGACATGATTTATTTTTTTGCTCCACAATAGGTCAGGAGGCCTAATTATAGTGGTAAATTACAATATAGAACACCCAGGCTTGAGAAAAATCTTTTTAAATTTTATTATTTGATATTTATTTATAAACGCTAACTGATTATTATGATTACACACATTTAACAAAATATATTTTTCCTTTTAAATTCATATTCGATAAAAATATTTGTAACATCTTTTGTAAAGGTTGTCTGAATCTTTTATTTAGTTTTGTCTGGTAGTTTTTTGTATAGTTTCGACTGTCTCGACTGTCCTTGTCTCGTTTTAGAAAGTTGTAAATTCTATGTCGGCCTCGTAGTGTAATTATCAGCGCGTTTGCCTACCATGCAAAATGTCCCGGTTTCGATTCCCGACATTGTTGATATGAAATATTAATTTAAAACGGTGTTTTCAGAATATAATATTTCATAGTCCCTGGAATGACACTTGAAGCTTAAAACTGATAATCTTACCTTCGTAACAAAAATGTTCATGAAACGCTCCGATTGGGGCACCAATGCAGTGCCATATGCACCATTAGGTGTGAAAAGGGAATTATTTATTATTTATTTATTGTTCTGATATCCTCGTATTGTGTCTATGTTGATTATATTTTTTTTAAAGTTTTAGTTCTTCTTCTACAATTACATCAGTGGCTAATTTAGGAATTAATTTTCAGGATTTTAGTTTAAATAGATCAGTTAGATTTAATTGCTTAGTTTGTTTGAAAAGTTCTTCAGTTGCTGTGAGATAAGGGAGGGCATATAATATACTAACTCAAATATTTTATTTACCTGTCCTTGTAATCGGTTTACGTCATCTTGATTTTCTATTTCCCATAGTAGTTGCATATAATATGTTTTAAAATTATGATTTTAGTTTTTACATACACTTAAGAATAGGATAAGATTTTTTTATGTTTTGAAACAAAGTTTTTGATTTAGAAAAAAAGGGACGCTTTAATGTTGCCCCTTTGCTGATTAAATTGCTGAAATGAATTATCCATGTTAAGTGTATGCCTATTGTTAGTCCTGAGAATTTGTTCAATGAGAAAGTTCAGTGTCTTTTTTAATTTTTTTATTTGTTCATAAGACTATTAAACTAAGCAAAAAAAAAAAAAATTTTACGTATCGTATTATCAGCGCTATGATTTTTGAAAGTTTTGTATTTCTGAAATAACTCCGCGTGTGACGTCAGAGGTCGTTCTCTGTTAGTTCTTTCCATCGCTTCGTTTACGGTAAGCCAACCGTATATCCTTTACAGCTCTCACATCATTGGTTGGTTCATATGAACCAGTGACGTCAATCAAAGTAATCCGTTTTTATTTTTTAAAAAAATATTATTTGTTCCGTACATTTACAAAAAACTTTGCCATAAAATTTAATGCTCTAAATTTTACCGCGCGCAAGAAAACATTTTTTGTATCCATTTTTCCGTAGGACTGATGTTCCTTGTTTAAACTCAACTTTTTCCAGATTCAAAATGCATAATTTCACTTTTTTTTTTTCATTAAATGTAAGTATGTTTGTGTTTGTTCATTTAGTCAACATAGTTTGGTCTTCATTTATGTCATTGTTTGTTAATACGTCAGATCGATTTATATAGAATAGTCCAGGGGTTCCCAAAGTGTGCGCCGCGGCGCCCTGGTGCCCCGTAGAAAGAAAAGAGGGGCGCGCGGGCGCCGTGAGTCGATTCTCTATCATTTTACGACACCACAAATATTCGCGGGTATCTGTAAAGCTTAAAAAAAATTCATTCCGTTTGCCACATCATATTTATGTGAAGCTGGATTTTCGGCTGTAGCTGTAATCAAGAACAAATACCAATGTTTCTTTTTGAAAAAAGTATGTGTTTAAGTACTAGTAATTTGTACCGTGTCGCAGTCGGCAGTAGGCACATTTCTATTTATTTTTGTAGTATGTAGTGCTGGGAACCATGTTGAATTTAATTTATTATTTATTGAGCCCAAAAGATAAGAATCCCCTGGAAACGGAAACTGTTTATAAACTAAGTTGCCAAGGATGTGATAAAGTGTACATAGGACAAGCAGGGCGCACAGCAAAGAAAAGGATTGACAAACACAAAAGAGCGTGTAAACTTGGGCATCCTGACAAATCTACAATTGCGGAACACTTTATAGACACCGGACATTTTTTCGCATTTGAACTGAAAATTTTGCGTAAACCCAGTAATTACAGTGCACGAATAATAAAAGGGGCAATTGAAATCCACAGACACCCAAATAACATAAACAAAGACGACGGGCTTAAATTAAACTCAACATGGTTCCCAGCACTACATACTACAAAAAGAAAAAGAAATGTGCCTACTGCCGACTGCGACACGGCACAAATACAAGTAGTTAAACACACACTTTTTTCTACAAAACACTCAGTTTACCCTGAAGATGGCCCCTGCAACGGTAGCCGAAACGTCGAAACAAATCCAACACACACGGTATCACCAAAAAAATAAACATATTGATAACAGTGACCGTGATAACCGTCGAACCTATTTAAGAACAAATATCGTTCAAATATCAAGGTGGAGCAAGAAATGAGAGTAGCAGTCTCAAGTCTTATTCCCCGCTTTGAAAAACTGTGCGAAAATCATCAATCTCACCCACCACATTGATTTGACTGATTGACTATCGTATTTATTTTTTTTCTTAAGTCTTTTTTGTTGTTCTCTGTTGAATTCTTATAAATATAATAAAACTCAATTTCATATTGTGGATGTTTTAATGTTTGTGCCCATTAACCAACTTTTATTGTAGCTTATTTCTTTCGACTATAATATATAGTCACCATATCTATTTCAAATAGCTTACTAATGTTGGGTGCCGTGACAAAATATCCAACTTGTAAGTGCTCCGCGGGCTAAAAAAGATTAAGAACCCCTGGAATAATCCAATGTCGTCGTCATTCATAATATTTTTTTCTTTAAAATTGTACAGTGATTAGTCATTAATCTATAAAATATAATAGAATAGTGAATCCAAAATAGATCCTTGTGGTATTCCAAAATTTACTGTTTTTATTTGACTTTTTCTTTCATTTATGCAAGTGTATTGCTTCCGATTTGTTTAGTAATGTAATTTATTTTATGTTTTCTTACCGGGAATCGAACCCTTGCTTGCGTGTCTCAAGTGTCGTATTCACTACACCACGGAGACTACCTCCGTTGTTGTATTATTTGTAATCTACACATTTTCACACCGGATTTGGAAATTACAACCGCATAAATAAAGGTTTCAGCTTTTTAAATTCACAAACATCAACAGATGAAAGAATATGGTTGTTCAAATATGGGCAGAATGGTGAATGTTACACAGTGTGTAAAGTGGTCACTTAAACCAGCCAATGACAGGTCATAAGCCCTGTAGATGCCTAGACTTCTATATTACCTTTTCTGAAATGTTCTTCATCTCTGTTGTAATATATTAATTTTATAACTATGCTTAATTTTAATAAAAACAAATATTTATCCTTGCTACGCGAAAAATAAATGTAACGCCAATACAGGAATAAATCTGTATAAGATAGAGCACGAAGATAGAACTCATAACAAGGAAGACAGAGCCGCTGTTCTGTGGCCGGTGTTTGTGTGAAATAGATTCAGTCAGTTATTGACAGTAATGGGGGACGCACGCATGTAAAATGTCCGGCGTATTTATAAAACAGGGCTAAATAATTTGTAAATTTTTATAAATTATGTAAAAAGAATTAATAAATAAGTATGTCTCCATGTTTTTTTTATTTTAATATGTCTGAACTTTAGAATATTCCGTCTTTTGCTAGTAGTAACACGATGTTACATCACCGCGCGCGAATTATTTACCACAGCCTTTCAAGAGTTCAAAATGAACCTGAAGCATAATTGAATATGGACATATACATATTTAAACAGCGATGACAAAGCTATTTGAAAAAAATCATATGTACCTGCGTCTCTAAACACGAGCACCTTGCTGCATTAGATAAGTAGAAACTTTAAGTATAAAATTAAAATGCGTATTTAACCACATAATTTTTAAAAATATTATATTTTTAAAAATTAAATTATTAAAAAAAAACCTAAGTCTAGGCAAAAAAATAAATATTACCCTGTAAGAAACGAACAAAGAAGAGGTATTTATAAGTTGCAATTTTATTATACACTATCAAACAAACATAATATCAAATACATAAAGCAATATTAGAGCAACATTGATGTTTAAGCTATTAACTTTTTTTTGTTGATGGAAGCAATACACATAAATCAAGAAAAATAAAATTTTATTTCGATTCACTATCAAACATTTATTCTTATTAGGATGGTGATTAAAGCGTAAGACTGATCATCTTTCGTTCGTGTAACAGATGATTGAGATTTACTATGTTTCGTGTAGGACCATCGAGTGGAGATAAAAAAAATGTCAGTATTGATTTTTGGTCACTTTAAAGTTGCCTTGAACCCACACCGATGCACAAATTTTATCTTAGAATTGGAATTGTTCCACCCAACAACAGGAAAAATGTAACAGCGGACACCGAGAGACACACACAGATCCATGATCTTAGATACACTTTTACGACCATCGAATGGCTCCTCCGAGACAGGGAACGAGAAATAGTTTCCTCAAAGCCTCAACTGACTTAGAGACCTCTGCAAGAGAGGATATGTGGAGAGAGGAACTCGGCTACAGGCTGTGGATAACCCCACCCGAAAGTACAGACACCGCTCACAGTTTGGACTTCCCAACGTAGAAAACTCTGACCAGACTGCGTGTATGGGTGACTAGGTGCAAATATAATCAACGGATGTGGGGTTTTCTGGTGGAGTGGAGATGTGCAGAATGATCCTCATCTGCTGCGGTGTCCACAAATGCGGCTGACTTGTGAAAGGATGATTTGAGGATGGCCACTGACAAGGCGATATCTGTTGCTGCACATTGAAGTGGCAAGGTCTGAAGTCCAGACCCGATAAGTAAGTGAGTTCAAAGTTTTTTGAAAATTAATGGTTAGTGATAATCTAAATTATAATTCCCGCTTCTGTCATGATGAAACTAATTAATTTAGTCTAATGTGTCAACTTAGCTCTACCAAAGCAATAGGCTCTTCAAACACGATCCCTCCTGAGCTTAGCTGATCGTGGTAAAACTTCGATTCTTCGAAAAGCAGAAGAAGGAAGAGCAGCAAATAATCTCAACCTTCCTTTCTGGTTGGAAGTCGCAAGAGGAGCTATAGTCACTGTGATAGCATCAGGTGCCCCATAGTCCTGGGATGGAGCAGGTGTCGGCAACTCCAGAGTCTTACCAGCTGGTCTCCATCCGCTAGGAGGATACGGACCTGAAGAACTTGACAGGTCAGGATCAGAGGCATCAGGTAGAACTGTGGTCAAATCAGGAAGGTCAGTGGTAGTTAGCTGTTCTTGTCTTGAAAATTGAACGAAACGCTGCCTGTCAGATCGGAATTTTCGAGGCTCGCCACAAACTAAAGCAACGACTCCCATAACAATCAAACACCCAAAACTCTTCATTTTAAAGAAATCTGATTGTGTCTGACTTTCAGAGGATAGAAGACGCGGATCAACTGATAATTTTTAATAAAATAAAACGTCTTATATACTCAATTATATTGTTATGTTTAGCATTGGATCCCCTTAATCAAAAAGTCTAAAGGACAATGATCCTGTTAACTTAATTTATTGCTTTATGCAATACAGCGTTTTGAATGGATGATTATTGTTTTGCTTCTGTCACCCGAATTTGCTGTCTACTTTTAAAAGTGGTTCAATTGGTTTTCTTCCTTAAAGGATATTGAATCATGTACTTCATTAAAATTGATTGCCTATTATGAAAGGTTAATGGCAATTACCTAACTAATTAATACTGATTACAAAATTCAAACCTTCGTACCTACTTTTTCATGAGAAATCATTGTGTTCATATTACAAGAAGCCTCAATAATAAATCAGTTCATTACTGTATACATTCCCTACCTACCGAATTAAAATGGTTTTCTTCGCGAGAATTCTTTGTGTACCAATGGTAGTTCAGTTTTTACTTAAAAAATATTTTTCAATAGACGATTGAACTCAGCTGAACAAAAATTTGTACATCGTATTATTTCGCTATGATTTTCAATGTTTTGTTTTTCTAAAACTACTCCGCGCGTGACGTCTCAAATTCTTTTCCGCTTCTTCTCGGTCAGTTCTGCCGATTGTTCCGTTGACGGTAAGTAAACCGGAAAATCTTTCATAACACTTTTATCATTGGTTGATTCATCTAAACTAGTGACGTAGTTCAAAGTAGTTAATTTGTATTTATCAAAATATTTTTTCGTGCAATTTCAAAAAAGTTTGCCGTTTAATTGAATGATCTAATTTTTACCGTGCATAACAAAACACTTTTATTTCCGATTTCTCCTAGGGCTTAAGTTCCTTATTCATAAATATTATATTCTATACTATTACTTTAAAAAAATATATAGAAAATAATAATATTCTATACTTTGAAACACCATAGCGACATCTATCTTACTTTAATGTTTACTTCAATGATTAAGCAAATACCCACACCATTTTTTTATCTTAGGTACCAGCTTTACCGACCAAAACAAAGACCTAATGTCTAATGTCATATTCATATTGACAAATCTGTGGACCAAATGACAGCTGAGAGGAGGCTTTTAGGTTAAAGTTTATGAACGGGTTTTGTGAGTTTTAAGTAATAAAGTGTTTTACTATTTTACAATCATGTTTCCTCGAAGACTCTTACTGCATAATTTTCTTTGCTTAAGTCGCGGTATGAACTACTCTTTGTATATCAAACCATTTGAAAGAAGAACTTTTGAAGTTTTAGAGAAAGCGCCAACATCTATTTCTTTAAATGTGTATTTACCCTGCATTTTATCAAAAAAACGCTTCAAGTCATATAAGAAAGGAAAAGGAAAAGAGGTGAAATTAATTTTTAATTTAAAATTGAATACTGTTCTACAAATATGGAATATAAAAATGTAAATACACTTAATGATTAATTATATTTTTAGGGTGATAACTCTGACGAGGAAGATAATTGGAAAGGTGATGATGATAGAACACTGAGCAGGGATTCCAAATTAATTAAAGTGAACGTTACTTCAATGAGAGCTGATGCTATAGTTAAATCTGGATTAAAAATAAGTCGGAAGTATGTTTAATTATATAATATATATTTTTAGGTTTTAAAAGAAATATTGTACTCATCTTTATAAAAATGTAGCAAACTTGGGGAATAAACCACTGAAAGAGAGTCCTACAGAGACTGGATACCATATGCTCACTCATTATTCCCTTTCCGCACCTAATGGTGCATAGGGCACTGCATTTATACACCAATCTCAGCGTATCTTGATCATTTTTGTTACATGAAGGTAAGACGATCAGTCTTACGCTTCGACGATGTAGTCCTATTCTATAGTCCTTAAAATATAGCTTGATTAGAATGACAGTTGTCAGCAAAAGTGACATAACTTTGCAGTAACTTCTAAGGAGTGATTTATGTTGAAAATTAGTATCTAGCATATTGAAAACGAAGATTGAAAATTGATACATATTGAAAATTGATATTAAAAGTTAGTATCTAGCATGTAATTTTTTTTTTTTTTTAAGACAATGCTTGACATAAATCAACAAATGTATAAAATCAGCTTTAAAACTAAAATAAACCTAATTATTAAAGACGTTCTTACAAAGTTACATAATTTTGCAAAAATGTTAGAGATGGGACAAATTGATTAATGTAAATTGATCTAATAAAAAAATAATTAATTTGATATTGGATATTGTTCATGAAAAAAGTATAAATGTCTTAATTTTGGTGAATAGGTCTTAAACACACTATAATATGCTTGTTTTTGAGTTTTAATATCAATTTTCGGAAACAGAGTTTCATGTTTGCATGAAAAAACTGATAAAATCAATTTGATCGGTACATGATCAGTGATTGGTACATGATCAGTGATCGGTACATGATCAGTGATCAGTAATTTCCCATCACTGCTGACATTAGTTTGGCAGCTATCATTTTATTCAACCTAATTTAAGGACTTTAGTGTGAAAACACCCTTTTTAACAAATATTACCATATGCTAGAATGCGATTATTCATGGACACTTTTTTCTCATAGGATCCACTCGTATGAACATATATCATAACTCTTTTATTTTTTTAAATATTTTACTTCCGATTGGACGGTAATTAATGGTTTGAGGTTAATCTTATTTGACTGACGTACTGGGATACTTTTGTTGCTGACTCCTTTTTATAGACACAATATATCCTTCTATAGCCATCTTTTATAATACAAAATATCCCTCCTATCGCCATCTCTTCACTATCAATGTCTTTTGGACTGATGGCTATAGCCATCGTTTCCTAAATGGCTTAATCATGAACACGTTGAAGTCTGTATTTGACCTAATTAATTATAAATTGTAATAAAAGAGAAGACTGTTGAATAAAATTACAACTGCATACTTTAAGTTTGACATTTTTAGGCATTTGGTAATGTATCCAAAATAAAACAAGTTTATTGGATTGTAATTCTACTTTATTTTTTATAAAATATAAAAAGGGTATATTGTGACGCGTTTCGTCTTGTTAGGACATTTTCAAACAAACAAAAAGTGCATTCATTAAACAAAAACCTGAAAAATCCCAATTTGCAAAACACCTCATAAATAACAAACATAATTTAACAAACAAAAACAAACCTGAACCATTACACATAGAAAATAAAGGCTATAGACTCAATCTGTTAGAACAGCTAGAAATAACAAAATATGACAATAACCCTGCTAATATACTTATAAATGAACAGTTAAACCTAATTAATTCACCTTTACTTAATATTTTCAAAAATAAAAACTAAATTATTTATAATTGTAATCTTGTTATTGTAAATTTGTTATTCCATATTATGTACGAGTATAATATATATATATATATATTTTATTATATACCTACTAAATATATAAAAACTTGTAATGTTCCCAATAAATTAAATTAAAATGAAATAATATTATAAAATCTGAATGTATTTTACCTTAGTTGACATTAAACATGAATGTAAAACACCAATGTAGAATTTCAACAATAATTTTCAAAATAAACCTGTATAAATGAAATCAATATTTTTATAATTATTACATTAATTTTAAAGTCATACCCTTACAAATGTTTTTAAATAATCGAAGGTTTTTCCCCAATATAACCAAAATATTCCTCTTATATACTCAGTATACCCTAATTGAATTTTAATTACTCAACTTATTTTGGCTTGTACAGAAATCCACAAACATAAAATAGCAATTATTTTTAGTATATAAGGAAACTTCGTAAATATTTAAGTTAGTTTGTTTGAAAATGTCCTAACAAGATGAAACACGTCACAATATACCTTTTGTATATTTTATAAAAAATAAAGTAGAATTACAATCCAATAAACTTGTTTTATTTTGGATACATTGCCAAATTAAATATGGAATTCTACCAATTGTCTGCATACACAATAAATTTTTAGGCATGTTAACTGATTTTTTTAATGTTAACTAATTTATTATTTAATTAATATTTTTTTCATATATATTTGCGAGCAATGGAAATAATTTATATTTATTAATACTCAACACAATAAATAAATTTTATCGGTAAACATTCAACAAAATGTATTTATTGCATTAATTAACTCATGTTTATTTGTTCTTTTCAGTAAAATAGAATTACTGTTTTACGAAAGTAAAATAAGACTGAATGGGAAAAAATTACTCAAGAAAAGTAAACAGGTAATTCATTCATATTTGCTAGTGCTAAATTTACTATATTAAATGCGCATAGGACTATCACTATTTCTCCAATTAATTCTACAAGATACTCTCGTAGTGTAGTGGTTTAAATCTCCTTGCCTTTCACGGCGAGATCACAATGATACAAATAATATTTTTCTCACATCTTGGTGTATACACCCCACTGTAATTTGTCATTTTTGGCTTGTTGTGGTCAAAAAGTATAAAAATAGAAAATGATGCGTATCATGGTTCTATAAATGTCTACAAACCACATGGTGCCCATTATTCGTCTATCAGCTGCTTGAAGTTTTTATGATAGAAAAAGCACTGTTATTTATAGCCGTATCACATCACTGTGACATTGCTTAGCCGAGTGCATAAAATTGGCCAGATCATTCAGGGATATCTTGCATTGCACACATAGATTTATTGATGACCACAGATGAAATTATTAGTAAGAATTGTGAAGTTAAAATCTTATCTACAAAATTGATTGGATTTTAAAAATATTTTTTTAAATGTCTGGCTAACACGCATGAGTTTCTAATTTACCTTTTAAATATACTTAAATCCAAAATTGGAATAATAACAAATATAAAATAACCAATGTCCAGTTTCATAGCTTTTTAAAATTTATTTTTATAATTTGCTTATAAAAATGACAATCGAAGCTAGACTGGGAATGAACAACACTCATGTATGGAAGTGAAACATAATTGACAGAGAAAGGATGAAAGCAGAGTGAATGCGGGCAAAATGCGGTCGCTTAGACAAATGTGTGAAAAATCAATATATAACAGGGGTTCGATCAGGCGAGAGGGCAAATATGAGATAGGTGTAATTAACAGTACTAAGAAATAGCAGCTAAGATGGTTTGGCGACGTAAAACAAATGGATGACGAAAGAATGGTAAAACAGATGTAAAAACAGATGACTAGAATAAATGGTAACGTAGGATGTGAACACCAAGAAAGATGTGGCATGATCAGATAAATCAAAATCTCAAATTAAAAGCAGACACAACCAAAGGGCATGTATAAATGTGTCAGAAGATAGAAATGTATGTCAGGATAGACGTGTGTGGCGGTCCATTTTCTGCCTACCCCTACAGTGAAATGACGTGATGGTAGTAGTATAATTTTTATAATAAATGTTTATGTCTTAAAGATGTCGCTAAAGCGATGAAACCGGTCACTGGTTATTCTAAATTTTCAGAATTTACATCTATGTCATATCTTCTTGGGATACACTATTTTAAAAGTGCATACATAATAGAAGAGTAATTTTTGTGTTTTGTATGTTATTTTTTGCTAGTTATTAATTTTAAAAATAAATTGTTCTATTAATTCAACATTTATTTTTTGTATTGAATGCTTTGTTTTTTTAACATCATTTCATTTGATTTCAGATCAATGTAGGTGACGAAATCGACATTGTAAAAAGTATCAGCCCAAAAAATCCAAATCATATTATAATATCTCGTCTCGAGATAATAGACATGTCTCCGGATGAAGAGTCTATAGAACTTAAAGCGAGATCATTTAAAACTCTTCTGATAGATAACTATGAAGATCCATACAAAGAAAATGCTCCTCCTAATGAATTGAGTTGAATAATACAACCATATAGAACATCACAGATGCTATAAATCAATGTTAGGAAGATGTATTATGTTGTGATTAACCAATAAACTTTCTTTTTTAACTTAAGAATGTTGAAGTCCAGTTGTATTATGTACTTGTATTTGTTAAATGGGATGTATTGTTCCCGGCAAAACTATGTAAAAGTAAAACAGGAAGTATTTATAATGATGAAAACAAAGTTATTTTACTTGAATTACAATATCGAAAATGATTTTTCACAATAGGTGCGAAGGTTTTCACGGTCACTGTTATCAATATTATGTATCTTTTTTGGGTGATACCGTGTATGTTGGATTTGATCCGACATACACGGTACACAGTTTTCCCTGAAGATGGCTCTTGCAATGGTAGCCGAAATGTCGGATCAAATCCAACATACACGGTATCAGCCAAAAAAGATACATAATATTGATTTTTCACAAAGTCGATTCCTTAACATTAAGTTGCATATTTTTGATATCAAAAACAAAACACGCAATTAAACCATCACGGTTTACCCGTATAGAAAACAACTTAGGTCTGTCTTTATGTACAAACCTCGCTTCCTCTATGTTTATACATCATCTCATGCACGGATGTTGATTATTTTAACTTTTGACGTGTCCATCTTCGAGTATGTATATGTTAAATTTGGTCATGCCATGCCTTTCTCGGACTTCCTAGCTTTCTGCGTCCATCAATATTTGCATTGTCAATCCTTTTAAACATTTATTCACTGTCTATTCGCTCTACATGTTCGAACCAACGCTGCACTCCATTCTTGATTTTTCGATAATGCTTGTCTCAGCCTTACATAACGCATGGATCTCGACATCTGTGCACCTGCCATGCATTTTTATCTCACATTCGCCTTAGAGGTTGTATTTTAACAGCATCCAGTCTACTTTCATCCTTGTTTTCCAATTCCATACTTCTGTCTAACGCATTAAGTGCCTGTATTACAGTAGGAAGTTAACTTTTATCTACAAAGTGAAATTATGTTTTCTGTATGAAAAATCAAATATGAATACTTTTTTCTTTACTTAACATATTCAATTACAAGTTCCAGACATAGATACTTTAAATTTTCATACAAATATTCACATTTTCGAATATAAATATCGATTTTACTTTATACCGTCTTAATATATCAAAGAAGATAACAATTGTACTCGCGGCCCAGGACTCGATCGTGAACAGCTAATTTTAAGCATGTATGCGACAAATGTATAATAAAAATAAGTGTACTTATTGCAATACATTATAAGGACAATGGTTGCAGTCACATCTGATCGCATTCAGCACAAATGACAACTGTTATCTAGCTGTGGCCATTGGTTGACTGGGCATACTGCAAATTCCTATTAAAAGTTTTTATCAATTACATTTTCTTAATTTTCACAGTATTTTTGTTACATACTATTAGTGTTCTACCATTCACTGTGTTCTACAGTATTGCAGCATATATCGCCATAGCAGTTAGCGTGTCTAGCTACTATGCATCCGTTATAATACATAGTATAAAATTTATATTTGAAGCACTAACTTTGTGGTTATTCATTACATAATAAAATTGAAAACAAGGTACAGGATATAAAGGATGAATGTAAAAAAGGAGGGTTTGAGATAGAACCTTTTTAGGTTCTCAAACCTCTTTGACATTAAATAAACTTATAAATATACAAGAAACTTGCTTAATGTAAATATATGCTGTTTTATATAATCTTAAATGGTTTTCATAAATATGAAATTATTGTATAAAGTTTATATTTGAAGCAGTATCTTTGTGGTTATTCATTATAATAAAATAAATAAAACAACTTTGTTTTTAACCACTAATTTTTATTTTTCATCGACCGGTTTCAAAGCAAACAAGCTTCTTTGTCAAGGTTTACGTAACTAATGAATTGATTCCTTTTTATTTTATTTCTATCATGTTCACTAAATACTACACGTGGACCCAATAAATCAAGTGTTTTAAAATAACACTTGATTTATTGGGTCCACGTGTAGTATTTAGTGAACATGATAGAAATAAAATAAAAAGGAATCAATTCATTAGTTACGTAAACCTTGACAAAGAAGCTTGTTTGCTTTGAAACCGGTCGGTGAAAAATAAAAATTAGTGGTTAAAAACAAAGTTGTTTTATTTATTTTATTAAATTATTGATTTATTTCCAGTATTTCACTAACATCCACCGTTTATTCCCTGTGTGTATTTTTTTTACTTGTGCAATTATCTTGGAAAGTAGAGTCTTTACGTCAAATTTTATTAAACAGAAATGTAGATCATGTGAACTGCCGTCAGATGACATTATTAGTTTAAAACACATAAACATTGACATCCATCCTTTATATCCTGTATTCTTCAAGTTTTTGTATATTGTGGTAATTTAAAAGGTGTTGAATTTTTAAAATATATAACTGACTGTGGTTTTTAAATGATGGCACACACATTTAATGCCCTTGACTTTTATTAAAATCACTTGTTAAAATACACATTTTCATAAACCCAGAAATAAAAATTAAGTAAAGGAAAATCATTTAGATGTGAGTAAATATTTGTATTTAACCACTTACCAACTTTTCCTTGTCTCTAGTTAGAGATGCACCCGTTTCTTCGTCGGGACATTTTTTACACTAAAATGCAAATCCCACTTTACACCTTCACCATATTAGATGCACAAAAATGTTTTTTATTTATTTAAATTTTTGTATATAATAAAAATTGTATCTTGGCAGGCTTATTGCCAAATGGGAATTTCTCCCACCAAAAAACCATTAGTGTTATTTATATAATTCAAGTTGCAAAACGTATTCAATAGAAAATAAAATTAAAAAAACAATATTTGTATGTAAATTATCTGAAATCAATACTAATACTCGGTGGGTAAAAGGAATAAAGAAGAAAGACGAAAGGAGGATACATTAAGGAAGAGAAAGGAGATGTTCCTTCTTTGATAGTGGATGGGAGATGATTCCACAGTCGAACCGCATGAATACTATATGAGTTGGAGAAGAAAGAGATATTGTGGATGGTGCTTTGATAATTAAAATTGAGTTTAAAATTTTCACGGAGGTATATTGGAGTGTTAGAACTATGAAGTACACTGAACAGAATATAGAGGGAGTGATAGTCTCTCTGCTGTCTAATCTTGAGCCATTTCAGTTACCTAAAATAATCAGAAATCTGGTCATATTTCCTAATACCAAAAATATAATTATTAAAAAAAAATATAAAAACAAAAATTTTACAATACGCCCAAGGGGCATTTACAAAAAATACACAGGTAAGTACAAACAATGTAAGTAATGATTTTTAAACTAAACAACACTTTTTTTTGTACACTTGTAGAAACAAAAAAGCATACTGCAATGCAAAATAAAAAGTGAAACTTTGCATACTAAAAAATAAAATAAATGCATGTATTCTGAAGTCGTTCAAGTTTATAGAGTTGCTAACAGCTTAAATCAGTCATGGAAACATTAGCGTAATCTAAAATGTGTAGTATTAATGCTTGTATGTACTGGTTTTTGGTAATAATAGGTAAGAATTTCTGCAATCTTCTAAGTGATTGTAGACTGCAAAATATCTTGTGGCTTGATTCATTAATATGAGCTCGCCATCAAAGATTTTCAACCACTCGTACTTCTAGATTGAAATATAAAACTATCATGCTGATAGGACACATACTGTTAAAAGCCATCACCAACTTAAACAGGTATTATAAATAAAACATTATAATATCGAAAAGTCAGTAAGTGGTCGGTAACATTTAAATTTTGACTAAGAAAAACACAAATAAAGGGAAATATTGATACGAATGCTAATATTTGGAACACATCTTAGTCTTAGCGTAGGTCCGCGGACAGGTACCGGTCTGTTTAGATTTTCTGCCGGTCCGTAGAAATACTTGTCGCCCAATTTTAAATTCCTGTGCCTAAAAAATCGTCGTTTACTATTTCTTTACCTGTTGTAATATAATATTAAAAACTAATAATCAAAATACTACATAGATAAAAGTTTTTGTACCTGCGTTAGCGGTCTGCAAAATGTTTCTATTTTCACAGGTCCGCAAGCTTAAAGGGGTTGGGAAACGCTGCTTAAGACTGATAACCTTCAAAAACCTTATTTTTATTATGATTTCACGTATTAGAAAACGTCTGAAAATCGTTTTCAAAACTACACCAAAATCGAAAAAAAATTATGCAAAATGGTAAATGTTACCCAGTGAAATCGCAACCAACGGCATTATTAATATAAAAATTAAATAAGGGATTTCAAGACAGTTAAACTCCAAAGTACAGAAGAATAATCCATATTTTATATTAAAAAGTATGTCACTTGCGCTCTGCTCCAATATTGCCACAACCCCAGCAGTTTTCCACCAGTTGGCTCATAACGGCATTTGGGCTTTTCCCTTAACTATACTTAATAAAACAATTTTTATAAATTTTTTCACAGATTTACGAAAAAATTTTTAGTGCAATTAAATGCTGTAATTTTTACCGCGTGCAAGAAAATATTTTTCATTTTAAATTTCCCATCCGATTGAACTTCTCCATTCTAATAAATCCTTTATTTAATTAGTATAAGAGCATACTTCTGTTGTTGGAATATACGAGTATAATACACTCAGAAGATAATGAAAGAGGGATTATTATTGAACCCATCCTTATTTATTTATTTATTGACGAACTTTTGCAGTCCATTCTAACAATACAATTTCTTATAATAAATACAGGCACTAATCAAATAAAATTAACGCTAGGAAAAAAAAATATTACTACCTCAAGCCAAGATCCGGTCTATCGTTGCGATTTTTTAAATCTATAAAGACTTACACCAAAAAAGTCCAGATCTTGTCTCGAGTTTACAATACGACACAATCGGGACATTGGTGCATGCAAGCCATAGTTTGTGCTGTGTTGATCGAGAAACAGCACATTATTATTTCGCAACCGGCGGATTGGAACATTGAATGCCACTTGTTTCAGTAACGATGGTACATCAATTAAGCCATTCAGTAAATTAAAAATAAATATGGAGTCAATGTTATTACTACGTTTTTGTAGACTTGAGATTTTTAACATTGACTCCATTTAGCTTTTTTCTTTTCAGAATGACATTCTCGTTTCCTCATCAAATGATCTTGATAATCCTTTTCGTCATAAGATAATGACGTCCTAAGTTCTTCCGAATCAACCTGTGAATTGTTATGGATTTCCGGTTTCTGGGAAGCCAATAAGGGCAACTCACCGAAAATAACTAGTGGCGTCACGCGCGGAGTAAAAGATATGAAAAAAAAAGGAAATTTATAAAATCCCAGCAAGGATGCGATACACAAAAATAATTTTAAAAATTGTGTTAGTTTCATATTCTATTAATAAATATATATATATTTTTAAACCAAACAACATTATACATACTTTTTAAAAAAAATATTTTTTTAAGGTATTTTTTACAATAAACATAT
The DNA here is from genome assembly GCF_059751315.1 of Micrasema longulum. NCBI lineage: Eukaryota > Metazoa > Arthropoda > Insecta > Trichoptera > Brachycentridae > Micrasema > Micrasema longulum. The sequence continues at coordinate 165,746 of NW_028278472.1, forward strand.
GAGGTAAAACAGAGTATTAAAAAAATAAAGGAAAATTACATAGTAATGAAATACATATTAATAGTAAAAAAAGTAAACAAAAAATCCCAACAAGAAAACGTCAATGAATTTTTGTTCCTATAGTAAATAGACAGCTATAATATTTTTGTGTAACATAAGAAAGAGAAAATAAAATATTCTGTAAAAGATTATATGTTTTTTTTCGTAATTAAAAAAGGAAATAAAAAATATTTAAAAAAACATATTATGGCCAAAGATTGCGCATGTACCTTGGTCCTAAGAATATTAATACTTTTCAAAAAGTATACGGGAGGTGAAAAAGCCAAAAAACAAAGAAGACTGCGAGCGGGAAATTAATTTTTGTAAAATATTATACCAGAAATTGTGCTAACCCAGTTAGTATTATTTGTAAAAAAAAAATCTCTACCTTTTACGGAGGCCAATTTTTGCCGTTTTGAAATTAAAAATGCGAAAATTATCCCAATACGCTATTTTATTCGTGAATAAAAGTCCACTTTCGTCATAAAAATTAGTTTCAAATTGAAATAAAAATTTCAAGTACACTTTGTTTTAATGCAAAAAACACCATTACTCCCAGATATGCTATTTTTATTTTATTTTATTGAAATAAACGTCGCGTCGTGTTCCAGCTCCAGTTGGGTTTATCAACAATAACAACGAATGAAAGAATTGAAGGAATATAGATGTTACAATATGGGCAGAATGGTGAATGTTACACAGTGTGTAAAGTACCCACTTTAACCAGCCAATGACAGGTCATAAGCCCTTAGATGCCTAGACTTTTATATTACCTTCTCTTATATGTTATTCATCTCTGTTGTAATATATGTAATATTATTATTATTAGTATTATTTTATTTATTTTTTAAACCAAATAAACTTCTAAACACAGTTCTATAATTTATTACTTTAAATTGTTTTTCGTTTAAATTTATGTTGTTAATACACTCATCTTTTTATTTTAATTTTATACCAACTATATTTTTCAACACTGTTTCTATCTTTTATTTCTTTGTATTGTATTTTTTTTAAATTTATGTTGTTTATACCTACTAATATTTTTTTTTATACCAACTTTACTTCTAAACACTGTTCTATCTTTTGATACTTTATATTGTATTTTTAAATTTTATGTTGTTTATATACTCATATATTATAAAACTTTGATGTATGTAAAAGCCTTGTGGGCGTGAAAAATTGATAAATAAAAAAAAAATAAAAAAACAAATAAGTAACAGCTCTCCAGGGAGTTGAATCCCGTCATTCTCTGCAAAAATTTGGACAAACTCAAAATACTGTTTTTTTTATTTTTAGTATGCTTTGGCAAATGAAATTACATTTAAGAAAAAAACGCTAACTTAAAAGTATTGAAATATTAAAGGGAAAAAAATAATCTGATATTTATCAAAAGAACTTGTAAAATGTATTCCGTGGAACGAGATTTCCCAGTGAAAAATACATTATGAGTAAACCGTAGAAATTATGTTTGCGAATATGAAATACTCAATAAATAAGTACAAATAAAAAAGTTTATTTTTACAGAGCACACCCAATCACGTTAAACACCAAAATAGGGAAATATCACATACTACGAATACCGATAAAAATATTCGAAATGAATTCGGAAAAATTAATTGTATTTTTAAAATCAATATCGATGTCGAGGAAAAATGTTTTCATACATAACTTTAAAAAAGAATTTATAAAAAAATATGTCCCTAGAAAAACGTGACATGTTTGGCATCGATAATTGTGACGTCATAATTCGTGACGATGTTTTATAAAAATGTAAACGGCCTAAAACAAAGTTCAAAATAAAAATGAATCGTGCTGTATGATGCAATGAACGCTTTCGCGGGAATTCAAAATTATAAGTTAAAAAATATTTTTTGTGCTAGTAACTAATGAGGGTCCTGAACCGTGATAACAAAGGCTATCTTCATCGATTCATACCGAAATGGATACTTCTCTTAACGTCTCTACTATCTCTATCTACCTGGGCATGCTCTACCAAATTGTCATCTCGACGTCATATGATCGAATCTAACCAATGAATGACGCCGAAAATTTAGTCCGCGTTCCTTACTTTATCAAAATTATAAATAAATTTCATTTATATTTCGAATGGCCGATAAAAAGTGGCCACTTCAAAGCGATTACAAATTCCAATAAATCCCAATTTAAGCGAAAAATGCTCGCTTTACATTCATCTGTATTACATCTACCGAGGTATTACAAACCAGTTTTTTTGACATCCCGATACGTACACTCAGACAGATAGTAAAACAAATGGAAATAATATATACCTAAATTGTTTTTTTATGGTGGCAAAGTTTTTACGGCTAGATGTTCATAGGGCAGTACCCACCCACATTATCACTGCATATGGCCGTTCGTTTTCAAAACTGACAGTTACGTCAGAATTCTATTCAACTTCAAAATTGACTTATTTCTCTCTCGTATTTTAGGAGGCTTTCAAGAAAAAAACTGGCCACCTCAGAACGATAAAAAAAAGGAATTAAAATAAAAACTGCTCGGTGGAACGAAAATTTGGTCACTTTTAATGAGTAGACCGAGAGGTGCTAGACCCGTTGTTACAAACCGATGTACCTACCTCAAAACTTGAAGGTGGGGGGGAAGGCAGTGTATCTTCGTAATCACTTGGGATAATATATCTCTAACTTTGACGTCAAAATGAAGGTATGTCACTTTAGTGCGTGGATATGTTGTACCGTGGTGTTCCCTTGTTACATATCGATGCACTTACCCAAAGCTTGAAGGTGGGAGTCGGTAGTAAATCTTCGTAATCGCTCTGGAGAATTCATCTTTAACTATGTCATCATGGTGAAGGTATAACGTCCTTAACTTCCCATGGTAATCGCGGCCCTGGGCCACGTATAAAAACGCTATCTTTATTGGCACATATCGAGACGATTTTATAGAATTTCTTGCCAATTAATATTTGGCAAACATTAGTCCAAAGCTTAATTCTTCCACTCCTTGACTATGCAGATGTATGTTATCCAGACGCTAACTCTGAATTACTTGATAACTTGGAACGATTACAGAATGTTTGTATCCGATTCATATCTTTGATCTTAGCAAATTCGACCACATAACCGAATATCTCACGCAACCACACTGGCTCAGTATCAGGCATAGAAGAAACATTCACATTTTTTAATTTCTTCACAATATTTTAAATAATCCCACTTCGCCTGTTTATCTGAGAGAGCTCTTACAACCTCTATCACAACCCGGATTATCTCTTCGTTCTAGTAACGAAAGAACCCTTTTAATACCCTTTTATCGCTCTAATTTTCTCGCCTCCTATTTTACAGTAGTAGCCGCTCGATTGTGGAATAATCTACCCACTAATGTTAGAGACGCCCCTTCTTTATTTTTATTTAAGTCAATATTGAAATGTCACTATCTGAATATTTAAGTTATTCCTTTATCCTTTTTCTTTCCTTCCCTTCCCCTCTCCTCACTTCATAGTAAAGTTTTCATTTATTATATTTTTTAGTTAATCTTTGTTTTTTATTTTGTATAAAATCGTAAGATTCAATATGTCCATGTACTTGTAATTTTCTCAAACTGAACGGTTTGGGAAGGCAGGAAGAAATTTCCCCAAGGCAATATGCCCACCCTTATATAAATTAAATATTTATATAAAATTTTAGATAAATAAATTTTATGTAAAATCGATATTTATGTACGAAAACGTATAAAAGTTATAGTTCCTTTGTCGGCAACCTGTAATTAACATGATTAGAAAAAAAATGTTCACATATTCTATTTTTCATACAGAAAACGTAATTTTACTTGTAGATTAAATTAAAATAACTGTTTTATTCCCTTTGTAATACAGGCCCTGCAGCTGATATAAAATACTCGTAGCATCTTCTGATGTAAAAAAGCTTTCAGTTTTAGTGCTATGGAGCAGTGGTTCCAAATTAGTGGTACGCGTACCCCCAGGGGTACGCGAAGTTGCACCAAGGGGTACGCGCGGCAACCTTAATTTGTGGGTAATCTGTTTATATTATAAAAGTAACTATATGGTATGTTCATAATTATTTATTTATTCATATTTTTTTCCACTGTAAACTATGATTAATAATGTGAGAAATATTTGCGTTCTTATGATTTACCCAAATATTTAATTCTGAGGGCCATTTTCAACAAGTTGTAAATAACTCACTATTAGAAAATGATAATCAAGTTGGGGTAGCGTGGGATTCGAACCACAGACCTTTGGTCCGTGACACTAGCCACAGGACCACAACCCGAGTTAACAATATACTTTTTTTTAAAAACATTGTTACATTTGAGAATAAACAAAGAAGACTTAATAAACAGAGATAATTAACAAAATGTTCAGACAGTTTTAAACACTACGTATTTATGTTTATTATAAATGTAGATATACATTTATAATAAACATAAATACGTAGTGTTTAAAACTGTCTGAACATTTTGTTAATTATCTCTGTTTATATTACATCAATATTATTTATATTACAAAACGCACGAGAAAAGAACAAAAAACATAGCATAAGCTATACTTTTGTAGAGCGGTTGATTCAATTTTGGTTTGGGCGAATAAGACAATCCATTTTACTTCTACCTAGCTCCACTTTCTGTTTTTATACCTTTTTTGAACATTTTCTCGTTACTAATTATTTTAATAGCTAGTGGAAGCAGGTTATAGATTTTAATTGAATAACACTTAAAGTCCCTTTGTCCGAAACTGGTACTAGTTTGTATTTGTTTAAGCTGTCTTTGTGTTTAGGATCTAGTGCTTATATTATTTGTATTTGATGTATTGTGGGGGTTATGTCTTTCATTTGAGTAAGAATAGTTTTTGAATTTGTGAATATTATTTTAGCGTACGATTGCTTTGGTGTCATAAGTTGTGATTTGTGGAATATTTCTTCAGTAGATGTATGTATATTATGTACATACTTATTATATTATATACATAAGTATGTACATAATATACATTATACTTATTTATTGCATTCATTCTTATCATATACATGCATTATAAATTTATTTCACAACACTCATAAAGAAATTTTCAAAAGGTATATATTTGTATGCTTTTGCAAATACGTTCCCATATTATTATTTTTTTGTCGTATTATTTGGTTCCTTAGAACAAGCATTGCCTCTATAGGGAACGATATATCTTTTCAAGTATTCTACTATACCGCACTCCTTCACTTGTTTAATTTACCCTCAGTGTTTAAGTAAAATAGTTGTCTGTAACTTTCCTTACGTGATTTTTCTAAAACATAAAAAAATCTCTTGACTAAGATAATTTAATCAGTAGAAAACAATTACGCAAACAACAATTCACTGCCATTTTGCATGACGTACATTTGCGAGAGCAAATCTTCGACCAAGATAAACATAAAAACAAAACGTCGTCACAGTTTTCAACTCGAGGACGACTTGAAACTGAAGCTTACCAAAAAGCAACCAGATTTTTCAGAGTTGTGCAAAGAAAAACGAGTCCATTTGTCGCATTAAACTGATTTGTCCCGCCATTGAAACTGTATTTTGATGGCAATAAAAATAAAGACAAACTGATTGTACGTGAGTTTGAGGTCTTTCTTGAAGTGGTACCCAGGAAAAACTAATTGGGAACCACTGTTCCAGAGAAGATAATCATTCTCTTTCGAGTGCTATTTTAGGGGCTAAAAAACAAATGATCGATTTAACTTCTGAGAATGCGCTATCTTCCCTAATCTTCCCATGCTTCCTCCCTCGTATTCCTACAGCATTTCCCCCTCTCGGCGTATCTACCCGTCTAGTATCTTTCCTAACCTACAAACATTAAGATGGAGTGTTGAAGTAAATCGTTGCTGAAGCTAATGAGGTGTTACGCAGTTAAGTAATGTGCCTGGAAGACATTTACACCTGCTATTTTGTATTCTGAGAACGTACTGAAACCTTTATAATATATTTTCTTGACTCGCTAAAAAACACTCCTCTGAAATATTATCTCATAAAAACAAACTGTCCTATGTTTTGTATTAAAGGGCCCTCGCTTTCTCACAGTCAAAAATATTTCTATAAAATACGTTATATTAGCTTTTTTTTATGAATAACCCGCTAAACCTCTATTTTAGGAATTTGTTTCTTTTTTGGGTGATATCGTGTGTGTTGGATTTGTTCCGACGTTTCGGCTACCATTGCAGAAGCCATCTTCAGGGTAAACTAAAGCTGTTTATAAACTAAATTGCCAAGGATGTGATAAGGTGAACATAGGACGAACAGGGCGCACAGTAAAGAAAAGAATTGACGAACACAAAAGAGCGTGTAAACATGGGCATCCTAACAAATCTGCAATAGCGGAACACTTTATAGACACCGGACATTTTTTTTTTACCGAAAAATTTGCATAAACCCAGTAATTGCAGTGCACGAATAATAAAAGAGGCAATTGAAATACACAGACACCCAAATAATATAAACAAAGAAGACGGGCTTAAATTAAACTCAACATGGTTCCCAGCACTACAAACTACAAAAATGAATAAAAATGTGCCTACTGCCGACGGGGACACGGTACAAATTACTAGTACTTAAACACATACTTTTTTCTACAAAACACTCAGTTTAGCCTGAAGATGGCTCCTGCAATGGTAGTCGAAATGTCAGAACAAATCCAACACACACGGTATCACCCAAAAAAGAAACAAATTGATAACAGTGACCGTAAAAACCTTCGTACCTCTATTTTAGGCTTGATTTTAATTTGGCAATTTGTGTATATTTTTTGTACCAAAAAATTTTTTCACTTTGTGGTATAACATTTTACACTTACTTATTTTCAAATTTGTATAACCCACATTAACTTTTGAGTTATACATCGACTGGTTTCGAGGTTACGTTCTCATCACCAGGACTTAATCTTACTTAGAATTACTCGCTTTGTTAATTATATTACAAAATATTGTAAGAAAGAAACGAAAGAAGAAGAGAGAAAGCTCCAGTAAATGACCACCTCCCAGTAAATGACCATTGGTTAATAAAACACAATTTAATAGGAATTGCTACATGTGTTCAGTCAAAAAACTTTTAACACTTGAAACTATGACAAAAGCGGTAGGCGCACACATCTTTTGGTAAGAAACAAATCTATCAGTTTTGAACTGTGAGTTGTCATAAGGTAAGAGTGCGTCTTCCCGTTATTGTTCTGAGATCGATAGTGTTATTTTGTAAGAAAAGTGTTTTATTTGATGCTATTTCTTATGCATTTTTTTTAATGTGTGTCATATTCTAATGTATTAAGGTGTTTTATAATGTTATGATGTAACTAAATCCGAGTATTATTTTTACTGAGGTTGTAGTGGTCATTCACTGGTTATTCTGCTATTTTTTTTAGAGTAATATTAATTATAATAATTGTAATACTCGTATTTCAATGAAAAAGTAAAATTACTTTGAAAAAATAATGTGTTTTTTATTGTTTTCTTTTATTTTGTATGCTTAAATAGTGAAGTTTATAACTATAATGTGGATTTCACTACAAGATGAACCTTAAACGGTCATTTATTGGTGCTTTGACACTACGCATTTTGTCCAATCATTAATTATCACAACAAATGTTATACAAAATCAGAAACTTAATATTACAGGAGACGTAACTGCAGTGAAATGTTTACACCATCTTCTTACTTACGTACATATTTTTTTATTTGAACCAGTACATAAGTAAAAGTTCAAAATCAGGAACAAATCTTTACTGACGAGATCAAGTTTCGGCGCGTTCGCCGTCGGTGCTTGAGGCCTCGGGTTGGATTCCTAAGAAGGTCATCATTAAATCATATCTAAAGAGACAATCTCTACAAACACGAATACAAACATTTTAATAGATATTGTCCTGTAAATGTTATTATCGGCCTATGGTGTAGTGATCAAGATCAGTAATATTAATTATAATATTCTTTTTCTTTATTTTGTACGCTTAAATATTGAAATTTATACCTAAAATGTGGATTTCACTACAAGCTGAAACGTCAACGGTCATTCATTGGTGCTTTGACCCTATATGAATAAAAATAGAATTCGTTTAATGTTTAATGTTTACTCCCCATAATAACTAATCAATTAAATTTAACTTCGAGTCATCTTTTAAAAATATTCCTGTTACGATTGATATTATCTTCTTTCTCTCCTTCTTTCATTCCACGGTTGAATAATATAAATAGGAACGTGAGTAAGTCTAAGTTAATTCAAGTCTTGATGTTGAGGAAGTAACCTCGAAACCGATCGACGTATAACGCAAAAATTTAAGTGGTTTATATAAATTTGTAATTACATAAGTGACATGTGTGTATTTTCCCATGTTCTAGAGCGAGATCTCATGCACTGTTTTACACACCCAAAAGCCGTACGAACGTTAGCCAGAATTCACTATTTATTGAGGCAATTCGCTATACATCTATTTTTTTCTACATATCGGCAGATTAGCACCTATCTGCTCTCTATTCATTAACTTGTCATTCGCAATGTTATTTTACTTAATGTTTACAGTCAGCATTACGCAATTTGTTAAATATCCCTTAAAGTAACGCAGACTAAAATCGTCAAAAAAATATTTTATTTCCTACATCTTTATTGTAGAAAGTCACATTTTCAACCTCTGGAGTATTCGCATGCCTGTCTACTAAGAGAAATGACAATAATGTTTTTGTGAGCTTAGTTTACCCTGCCGAAAATAAGTAAGCCCAAAAAACGATTTTTTTGTATAAAAATATACGTACTCAAGGGAAATTAAAGGTTAAACTTTACTTACCATACAAAGTTCATAATAAAAAGTTAAAAGATTTACTAGATAAAAATACATTCAGCACTACCGAAAAATAAGCAGATCGCGGTTAACAAATTTTCTTTTACATTTGAAAATATAATACTATTAATGGGCTGCGGTACCTTGGTCCGAGATTCGAACTACACAACTTTTTTCACATTATTTATTTTTCTTCTTCTTTTTTCACTTACCTGCACTTTAAGTGGAGCATGTGGACATCATCAGACACCTCTTGTTATTCTGAATCTTCTAGCGGGGGAAGAGAAGCCTTCTACTGTATTCCGTGGCCCTGTTATTTAATTTTTTTTATTTAGGAAACATACAGTACAGTTACATAGTTTTATATTTTACACAGTTAGACTTAACTCTAATGGACCAGTGAAGTTTCCATATTATTAAGTAATTAAATGCAAGGTTATTAATTAAAGTACAAAAAAGAGAAGGAAAAAAAACATAAATAGAATTTGTTTAACATTTTTAATTAAAGTAGTAAAATGATGAAAATTTGTAAAAGTAATTAAAAGTTAAAAATTAAAATAAAAAATGAAAAACATGCTCAAGTGTAAAAATAAAATAAAATAATAATGACATTTTTAAATAAGGAAAAACATAAATATACACATACGTATTTTAAGGGATTCTAAAAACGACGAGAAGAATCTTTAAATAAAACAATAAATTTAAATTCATTTCAAAACATCTTCAAAATTAATGATACATTAAAGTAAGAGCAGCAATATATTTATTTTATATACATATACAAGTTATACATATACAATACAAGTAATTAAAAGTAGTTTAAAGGTATAAAAACATGTTAATGCAGCAGAAAAAAAAGAAAGAATAACAGTTATAACAAGAAATATTTAAAATTTGAAAAAGCAATATAAGGAGAAGAACCGAAGGTAGTTGATAAAATTTCATTAAAGCGATTTTAGCAGTCAAACAAATTTCAGTGGAAAAATTGGATTAAAATTAACGATAATAATGTATGTAATGTGAAGTGATGTAAGAAAAAAAGGGAAAGTTATATTGATTTATTTAACACTTTATATACATATACAATATATATAGATATTAGGGCGGGCATATTACCTTAACGCAATTTCTTCCTACCTACCCAAACCGTTCAGTTTGAGAAAATTACAAATACATGGAAATATTGAATATTACAATTTTATACACAAATTAAAAACAAAGATTAACAAAATAAAAATATACGAAAAAATAACATTTTACTATGAAGAGAGGAGAGGGGATGGGAAGGAAAGAAAAAGGATAAAGGAACCATTTGAATATTAAGATGGTGACATTTCAATCTTGACTTAAACGTAAATAAAGAAGGTAGGTCCTGTCGGGTATAAAGATCTGGTGGCTTCCAAAAATTTCAAGGCTTTTAAAAAGTTTTGTAATCATTACGGCGAATTGATCATGTCCAATTAATTTAATCCCAGTCAGTGAAGAATTTACTTCCCTCTTTTCTCAATCCAGTATTTATGTACTTTTGGATTACTTTCTTTCGGCACAAAGATGCTAAGGCTACCAGATTACAGAGAGCTCCTTCGAGCAGCTTTTCTCGTTTGACAACGAGCAAATTTTCCGTTTACGTGGGCACTGCCAAGGAGACTTATGTCCTCAGATGCGGTGTGTGGTGGGCAAGCTGTATATCGTGGAGGGATTGCTTTTCTTCAAAACTTGATTTTTTGACTTAACCAATAAAAAAACAACTTTGTTCCTTCCTCCGTGGATGCTACAAATAGACAAGTCGTGCATTCAAATCTTTTTAATATCAAAATTAATTTATAGCAATTTTGTACTTAAGAACTACAGCACCCGCTTTTATCCCTATACATTTTTCGCACATTGCTATCCCATTATGTAGTTAAGTCCATCAGAGATTTAGAAGCTGTTTTGGACTATCAACTGACATACAATGAGCATAAATATAATATAGTAAATAAATCATTGAAACTACTTGGCTTCATTAACAGAATATCCTCAGATTTTACTAATGTCCTCTTACAAAAAAGTATCTATGAAGTGCGCCTAGCGCCCAGCCCGTTCTCAGTGGAACGATAAAACTAGCCGATTACCTCAGCTTATTCCTCCATACAAAAAAGTACACTATATTTTATGTTTTTAACCCAAGTCAGCTTTTTTAGTACAAAAACAAGCTTGCAGATTACAAATATTGTTGAAGGACTATTTTACTTTGATAGGATACCGTTGACATATAATGTATCACATAGGAAATGGCATCATTCAATTTTAAAGGAATCGGCCAGTGCTCAGTGTTGACAGTTACTGCTGAATGTCATTGTGGTATTTGTTAATAAACTTTTGTGCAAGTATTGTATTAAAATAGTATATTATAAAGCTACGTATATCGCGTGTTTGATAATAATTGTTGTTTGAGTTGATTCTCACAGAACCACAGAAAAAATAGTAATTTATAATTATATTACTTACATATTATGTATTTATATGTAGGTATAAATTAATGGTAAAAAATAAATCACGGCTCGCCACTGACATCCATCCACCCCCATCCTTCAATTCTTCCATCTGTTGAGTGTGAACTTAAAGAGCTGAAATCTTTATCGATCTGGGCGAGATTCATCGAGCTGAATTATTTAACTTATTAGGCAACGCAAAAATATAATATTAAAGTGGCCTCTTCAACCAGTCAATGAGAGGTCATTACCCTTAACTTCCATATTCTCTTTTCTGGAGTGTTTTCAATCTGTTATGATATTTTTCTATATGTAATTAATACTTTATGCTACTGCACCCGTAAGAAAAAAATTATAATAAAATTACAAACACAGAAACAGGAGAAAAATCATTAAAATTAGAAACGTTGAATTCACCCTGTAGATTGAATAAGTTCATTTCATAAAATTATAAGGAACATGTTTTCAGTCCAATTACAATTAAGTTTCTTGTGAATCTTCTCATGGTGTTGAAGCATAATAATTATTTTGTCTTTCGAGGAAAATTTTTAATATCAACGTTGCCATAATTCGTACTATAACGCTACGAGTCAAATGATAAAATACACGTTAGTAGACTTTCTAGAATTTCTTGAGGTAGTTATTATTTTTGTAATTTTAATTTAATTTTATTTACATAAACGGCAAATCTGCCTTTTACAAACATTTATAATATTAACATATTTGGCTTAATATTTTTTCCCCTTTTCAAAAACATGGATTTTAAAAACGAGATTTATAAAAAAAAAAGTTAACCAAAAACTATACAAGATTTATATTAAAAAAATAACCTAAAAATTATACAGCATATTCAGTAGAAAGTTTAAATAATAAAACATTCTACAGTAAAACAACAAGAAAATCAAAAGTACTGTTTTACACAGCTAGGCAAAGTGAAAAAAAAACTGTATATGAAATGCATGAATAAATTAATATAATTACCCTTCACCATCTTTGAAAAAGTTCAAAAGGTTTGTTCTAAAGGAACAATACCCAACACTAAATATATCAGATACGTGGGAATAACTATTGCCGAGTTCATGAAGTCTATTTAATACGGCATTACAAGTATACACTGTCCGTGAATTGTTGCTACAAAACGGTGGCACCTGTTTAGTCATTCTTCCAGGCACCCTGAAGTTGATGAGAGATAATAGTTCAGGGCAATCCCATATTGAATTTACAATTTTAAATAAATTTAAAAGGTCTATATTTTTTATTCTTTCGTTAAGTTTTAAAAAATTTAATGTTTTTAATAAAAAATCGTAATTTAAAAATTCATGACTGATTCTGCCGAGTTCATGAAGTCTATTTAATACGGCATTACAAGTAGACACTGTCCGTGAATTGTTTCTTCAAAACGGTGGTACCTATCTAGAAATTCTTCCAGGCACCCTGAAGTTGATGAGAGATAATAGTTCAGGGCAATCCCATATTTAATTTACAATTTTAAATAAATTTAAAAGGTCTATATTTTTTATTCTTTCGTTAAGTTTTAAACAATTTAATGTTTTTAATAAAAAATCGTAATTTAAAAATTCATGACTGATTCTAAGTTTAAAATTTATATACAGTAAGAATTTTTTTTGGACTCTTTCAAGAGACTTTTGGTGACAGTTGTAGTAAGGAGTCCATACTCTAACTGGCTTCTCACTAATGAAGTATACATCAACTTCAAAGTGCCTATGTAATACAAGTAATTACTACGTCAGCCTCGTGGTGTTATGGTCAGCTCCTTTGGCTACCAAGCAAGAGGTATCGGTTCGATTCCCGACATGGTTGATATGAAATATTTATTTTAAAGGTGTTTTCACACTAGAATATTTCATAGTTCCTGGACTGGTACCTGAAGCGTAAGACTGATCATCTTATCTTAATGTAACAAAAAAAACAAGATACGCTGTGACTGGTGAACCAATGCAGTGCCATGTTTTTAAAATTTTTCGTTTTTTCTTTAATTTTGTTTAGTTGTATTTTATTTCAAAAAAATAAATGTATTTACTATCGTTAAATGGACTGAATAAGTCGATAAATAAAAAAAATAAAAAATAGGAAACCAATACATTTTACGTACCTTTTATTTCACGATTGATTTGACTTTGTTAGATGTCATTCTAATTTAAATGTATTAAGTTCCCACGTTTTCGCAATTTCTCTACTTTATCAAACTCATAGTTGGATACACAACCAAGTAATGCATTTGGTAATTGAATTTGAGTTTGGCTTAGGAACTTGGAGCTTTCACAGCGCCTCGGAATTATAATATTCTGCGATGCTTAAGGATTCATGTGGATTTCTTGTTAGTGTCGGAATTTCCCTATTCGAGGAGAATTTACTCCTTCCACAGCACTTTATGGCGTTAGTAATCTTGCCACCATAGTAAACCCTATCGTAGATCTAACATAGCCTAGCTACATGCCATATACATGTACATAGCATATCCTAACAAAGAGGGAAGGTAAGGCTAACAGTTACGACGACATCTTATAAATACTACTGAAGTTTTCAAGCTCAAGTTTTTAAAATTAATATTTTGGCCTATAGGCTCGTTTCACACATGTCGAACGTATTTAATATTTCCTTTTTGATTTTTTTTCTTTAGTTTCTACCCGCAGGTTAAAATTTTGCAGATCGAAATTGAGTGGAAATTAGTCGGCTTTATGGTGTTCTGATTTGTGCGTTTACTTCCAATAAGAAAATTAAAAAATTAAAAAGTAAATTATTATACGCTAAAAGTCATTCCACCCTCCGTTTCGGGTGGAATGACTTTTTCGTCATCGGGTCGCGTGGTCTTTTACTATGGTGTGAAAACGACTATAAGGTAAATTTATACATTTTTTACATTTTTTTATTTTTATTTTTAAATTTTTATTTTTTTAAAATTTTATTTGATTTTTACAGCTATAACATAAACAAAATAAGTAGAAAAATCTTAACAATGCTAAAGCCAATTTAAAAAATCCACTGAAAATTGTATTTTTTTTTTAAAGTATGTTAAATTTCAAAACCGTATTCTGAAAAAAAAAGCATTTTATTTTAAAATTTAACTGATACACATCGAATGAATAATGTGCGACGAGTCCTATAGAATACGGTAGGTAACCACAAAATGCAGTAAATACGAAATAATGACAACAATAAAATAAGGTTAGACAATACGCGAACGTTGATTCAAAATGAACACAAAATGCATATTTTATGCACCTACATAATATATAAATAATAATAACATATACGTTTGATAGAAATGATTCGGATTATAAAAATCGGGAGTCACTAACAGTTGGCCGGCAGTACGGGGATACATACTTATATTAAAAGATCTTCTCACTATTAAACTTATATTTGTTCAGGGATAGAGAGCAACGGAGAGGAGGATGCGGACAAAGACATTTTATTACCTATGGCAGTTTTGATAAATTTAATATTTTTGGTAAATATATCTATGTCGTTAAATTTCCTGTTATACGTATATACGGTTAATCGTAGCGTTTTTTGACGAATTTGTTCTGCATGTGGAAAAGTTGTGTATAACGCGTTTGTCTCTGTGGTACCTTAAGATGAATGCGGGTAACCAATTCGGGGGAATCTATTTTATCGGATATTATGTTGGTGAGTAACACTATATATAAATAACATAGGTAGCAGGCGCGTGCGGTGAATATTATCAGTAGAGATGCTGACAACTAATAATCGTGTTCTTACTTTCAGCAGGTATGATATAGGTAAAAATCTAATTATAATCAATATTGTATGGAACATTTTTTGTTAAGTGCGCTTGACGTATTATATTACAAATATGGTGCTTTAAAGGTTTTCTATAATAATAATAATGATTGATAGTTGACTTCTATAAGTTAACAGCGGTAAATCTATAAACATTAGGACAGTACTTAAAACTTGAGATGTTCTTAAATTTTGTCCAAATTACAACAATACGCTATTTAAACCTTTATGCATTTCGTAATACGAGTATTTTTTCTACGCATTACACGAGTTGGATGCTCTTAGCTCTACGAATCTAGAAGAACAATACGATAACGTTATGAACCCTAATACGCGTGCGCGGAAGTTCAAACATTTGTTATACGACTGGACTCAAAATGAAGAGTAGTATCTGAATACTCTGGATTTCAGCGTATATAACGAATACTATTAAAGCCAAGGTACCTTGATATTCAGAACATTGATATGAAAAATAAGCATACCCAAATACATATAGGTAGGTATGTATTCTGAAAATATTATTTGAATTTGTAAATCGCGGGCGAATAAACACTTTTGGCAATAGTTTAAGGAATAGTGGTAGATTATTATTTCTATATTTAGGAGTATATTATTTTTAAAAAAACATGTTTTAGAGATGCGCCGCATTCTTAGTATGTATGGGTGGAACGCGCCTGATAGGTAGGATATATTGTAAAGCAAGAAGTGAATGAAAACGTTGGAAAATTAATTAAGGTATATATTTAATCAAGTTGAGGGAGATTTGGGAGAAACACACTTCTCCTTCTTCACGTGTTATGTCAGGTCCCCCTGACGTTGACGACCGATTGGGAGAAAGCGGTACATAGTGATATCTTGGGGAGTTGTTGACCACGGTAATTTCCCCTTGTCTTTTTCGGTGGAATTTTCTTTCGGGATTACCTGCCCACGTTATCCCTGGTTTTCTGGAGGGGTTCTGATTTATAGCGTCGGACACTCGCCATTCATCCTCTCCCTATCTGCTATGGTACTGATGTTAATACCAGTGGCCACATTGCTCAGGGCTCGCGGGCCTATTGGTTGTGTTGATGAAGGAATGCAACGGCGGCTTTTCACGTCATTTTACATGTCACGTTTTCAATCATAATATGCACTGCGTAACCGTAACTCAACAAATATTTTAGCCCTGATTTACATACATAATGTGTAAATTAAACAATAAAAAATAAAAAAGCGAACATTCATATAAGAAAAACATTTTTTTTTGTATCAGCAAAATTTAATGGTGATGAAAAAGTCAATACATACGAATCAAAACAATATCTAATACTTAAATGTAATTTGTAAAATTTGCACTTGATAGTGGGGACAATAACCGCTGTATTTAATATTCGCCCTGGTAGTAGTTCCTTCTTTGAGTGCCATAAACGCTTAAAGGATATTTTTCATTCATTCATAATTTTCAATTCATAATAGTATAATTAAATTAAATCTGACAATTATATTTAATTAATTAACAAAATCCTGAAAGAAAAATAAAATTTTCAAACAAACAGAAGGGACTATACTATCGCAGGGTCAACTGTTATAACGCTCAATTTTTTTATTGACTTTCAGCAACACAATGTATTTTTAGTATTTATTTGTGATAGGGTGTCCCTTGTTAACATTGACCCAGGTTTCCCCTACATGAAATTTTCAAGTAACACGTCTCCTGCAGCAAATCTAATTTGACATACTATAAAATGTTTAACTCTAAAGGAAAATTAGTTCCTTCAGTACTGGTTAAGAAATGAAGATAAAATATCAATCTAATTTTTGCCGGCTTTAATAATTTGTACCCAGGTATTAACTAAATTTTAATAAAATGAAGCCGTTCTTTATATTTTACATAAATAATTGTAACACAGCTGTACCTTTAAAATTAAAAAAAAAAAAAAACGTTTTTGGAATTCGTTTTTACAACTGCAATTTTGAGTATTATATCATAAAACAATATTTTTTTCACATTAGCTATACGTTATGTCTTAAAATCCGAAGTATGTCCAATGAAATGCAATTTTGATTTTATTTATTTATTTTATAAGGTAGTTCAACAGAGGTATATACTAGAAAACATACAGTTTGAAAAGATTGTTCGATACAATTTCATATTTTACTAATTCAATGGAAAATGCTAAGTTTGCATTTATAATTAGAAATCAAACACTGATTTGAGTCTACTGAACACTTTATTTTATTTTTACAAATATAAACATATAAAAATAAAAACTTCGTGACAATTGTTTCGCCTTATTAGGGCATTTTCAAACGAATGTGAAGATTATTTGGATTGAATGTCCTTATATAGTTATATAATTCAAGGTACTTAAGTAGAAAATAAAAATAATTTTACGAACTATAGCATGTACATTAATCATAATTGAGGGAAAAACCGATGGTTAAGGGTGAGGCTAAGTGTTTAATAGGTAATGGGGAATTTAGGTATTTGTATTTGAATTTCGGGGAAAATATAACAAAGTAAACATTTATTGACATACAAGTATGTATTGTGAGATAATTAATGAAGCCTTATAATTTTGTAAATTTAGATAATTGTTGTCGAAAAAATATCAGGTTGCTGTTCATTTTAATTTTAAAACATGATTGAAATATTATGAGGACACGATTGAAATATTAATTATCTCACCATACATAAGTACTTGTATGTCAATAAATGTTTACTTTGTTATATTTTCCCCGAAATTCAAATACAAATACCTAAATTCCCCATTACCTATTAAACACTTAGCCTCACCCTTAACCATCGGTTTTTCCCTCAATTATGATTAATGTACATGCTATAGTTCGTAAGATTATTTTTATTTTCTACTTAAGTACCTTGAATTATATAACTATATAAGGACATTTAATCCAAATAATCTTCATATTCGTTTGAAAATGCACTAATAAGGCGAAACAATTGTCACGAAGTTTTTATTTTTATATGTTTATATTTGTAAAAATAAAATAAAGTGTTCAGTAGACTCAAATCAGTGTTTGATTTCTAATTATAAATTTAAATATGGAGTTCTACAAAATAAACACCAAATCAATCAATGCTAAGTTTACGGTGTAAAGTTGTATAATTGAAATCTGTTTTTGCAAGATTTAGAGACGGGTTTGAATTACGCTATTATTTAGGTAGATAGGTTTTTATGTGTGGTTTATTTTGGCATCAATAACTAGTTTTCCGTTTTTGTGGAGATTTCCAAGTTTGTTTCTAATAAATGAGGTTATTTTCAATTATAGAATTACACCAAAAAGATGGAATTATATTTGTTGTACTCGTATTAAAAAAAAAACAATTTAATTTCTCATGCAGTATACAATACCATGAAAAATAAGTTGTACGTTTGTAATTATTAACTAAAATTTATTCCTAAGAGATTATTCGCAAAAGTTGGGAGAGTATAATGAAAAATTACAATTTTCTTATTTCGACAGTATATATTATATTCCTGACATATGCGGGCCATAGGCATTTATAAAAGTATTCCTAATATTTATATTAATTTAAAAAATAATTATTTTGTAAAAAATTACTTATGTATATTTTTTATATTTAATTTAATTACAAATTTATATATAAATACACATAAACACATCCTTTTGTTGTAACTCAATTTAATAATATTAATTAATTAATTATGGATAACTTATATTCACCATTTTCGTAATAAAATACCTCAAGGGCGCTTTACATGGTGATTCTATTGTTAAGTTAATTTAATTGAAGCTTTTAAATTTGTAATTTAATTAAAATAATTTATTTTGTTGTCACGTGCTACGGATTTATTCAAATGATTTAGAGAACAAGTGGGTTTTAAGTTTTTTCCGAAACATCACTTCACTTTCACAGCCTCGCACCTCTGCTGGGAGAGCATTCCATGCCATAGGGCCTACGACCGCAAATGCGCGTTCACCAAATTTAGTGCGCTGTTTGCGTAGAGGTATAATAACTTTTCCTCTCGCCGTAGACGTAGCTGATCTAAGCGTGAGACGCCTGTCAGCTAGTTCATCTGGAATGCATAGTTCCCTTAGATATTCCGGAGCCGAGTTGTGCAGTGACTTATACATAAGCCAACAGAGTTTGTATTCGACCCTCGTGGAAAACGTAGCCAGTGTAGTTCCCGAAGTATGTATGATTCTTATTTAGAAACTTTGCTGGTCTGTCTTAAAACTTTTTTTTTTAATGTTACTGTATCATTGTCGACTGTTTGTTTCTTTAAAATAAATAGATATTTACTAACTTTTATTGATCTGAGAAATGTAAAGTTTGAAAAGCGATAACTTTTTTTTCTCACGGAAATATGTAAAATTGTGATGTTTTTTTCATGTGAATGTCGTATCTGTCTACACTTATCTTTATACCTACGTACGTATTTGAATAAGAACGTGTTTAGTATTCACGATATTAGGGTGTGGAAGTTTGCAGAGAAGCTTCCTGAAGGCGCTATGCAAATAGAATTTCCTTCATGACCTCACAAATTGTGTCATAAAGCTATAGGGACTCCCCCGCGGGCCATTTTGCAGTCTGGAACTTGAAGGGAAAAACATTTGCTCTTATGAACGAAATTCTTCACGAAATGCTAACCACATAATACGTATTGAATTGTTACAACACAAGGAGGAATTTTCCGTTTTTATCGTGCCAAAGCTGATTGCAAAATAACTCAATGAGGAACTTCAGCCCTACGGGAAATTGGATACAAAAAATGTTTTCTTGCGCGTGGTAAAAATTGAGCATTAAATTGTATCGCAGAGTTTCTTGAAAATGTACGAAAAAATGTCGTCACTGGTTTGTACGAACCAACCAATGATATGAGGGCAGTGAAGGATATCCGGTTGGCTTACCGCAAATGAACCAATCGGAAGAATTAACAGAGAACAACCCGAAAAACAAAACTTTAAAAATCGTAGCGCTGATAATTCGATATATATAAAAAAAAATATTGGCTCATTTGAATAGTCTAGTATTAACAAATATAAAAATCGCAATCATAACAATTTAATTGGTATATGCCAGATTTATTACATTTATGGACTTTGTCTTTGTGATTTTATAACAATGTTCCAATATTATGAGTTGTGTAGAATGCAGGTTTGATGGTAGGGAAATAGATTATTTAAATTTATTTCAACAGAGAGGGAAAACGTTTTTGAGAAGGGAATATGGAAGTCTAGGCATTTACAGGGCTTATGACCTGTCATTAGCGGGTTTAAGTGACCACTTTACACACTGTGTAACATTCACCATTCTGCCCATGTTTGAACATCCACATTTCATCAACTCTTCCATCTGTTGACTTTTGTGAAGTATTCCCTTCTCAAAAACGTTTTCCCTCTCTGTTGAAATAAATTTAAATATGAACAACTCCCTAGGGAGAAAATCCAGCCAGTCTGCAAGCATTTGGACATACTCAAACATTGTTCAATAGATTATTGTTTAAAAAATTCAATCTACATTGAAAAAACAAAAAGAAACTTTAATATTAGAGTGAAAGAACACTTAAGGTGCCTCAATAATAATAATTTTTCTGAATTTCCAAACCATCTGATAGAAAATAATCATAATTTCTATAAAGACACTGGATTAAAAGTACATGTTGAAAATAAAATATTAAAATTAGACAACTTGGACATTTTAGAAATTAAAGAAGTGATTCATAATAAGAAAAAAATAACAAATAAACAATATTTCTTTTAGTCCACTCCTGTCTATTTTCGAGCGTATACAGCTCGTATTACAACCCTTTCAAGAAAAAAAGACTTGATTTATTTGTTTCGTTAGCAGCATACTGATAACATAACATAAAATAGGAAATAATTAATTAGTTAAGTAAACCTAGAGAAAGAAGCTTGTTTAGCTTTAAAACCGGTCAATGGAAAAAAAAATACAGTGGTTAAAAACAAAGTTGTTTTATTTATTTTATTTTACCAAATGTTAATAATTTATAAACTGTCTTACAAAAAAAATTAAAGACGAGGTAACAATAAGTGATGCCTGAAGGATAAGATTAATCATCTTACCTCCATGTAACAATGATCGATATGCGCTGCGATCGAAGTACCTACCAATGTAGTGCCTTTTGCACCACTGGGTGTAAATAAATGAATTATGGTTTGCACAACTTTAACAAAACTATTCAAATTTCTATTTGTTGGTATTTGTTTGACGCGATCACAAAGAATGTTTGAACAACTAGAGATTCTTAGGACGTTGCCAGCGAAGAGAAAGAATTTAGAACAATGAAGAATTTGGATCAAATTGGTCAGACAGGAATGCTGGAAAGAAAACGGCTCTGAAACAGTTTATAATTAATTGAATAAAGCAGTTCTAACTCAGATAATTTTAATTAATATTTTTTAATTTTTAAAGAGACTGAAATGCACATTGAAAAGCCATATTTATTTGATGATTAATTCATTTTTTTCCATTATAAGATTAACAATAAAATAATGTGACCTCACTGGGGGGTTACTCATGCCAAGGAAACTCAACAATAAACTTTTTTTTAAATATTTTAACATGTGAAAATAGACAAAGAAAACTTAATATACAGAGATACTTAACAAAATGTTCGGAAAGTTTAAAACTCTACGTATTTAAGTTTATATTTTATTTATGTACACCTATATTATTTATATTATAAAAAGTACAATAAAAGAACAAAAACATAACATAAACTATCCATTTGTGGAGCAGTTTATTCAATATGGTTTATTATATAAATAAATAACGAGTGATACTTTAATCCACAAATTTGGAATATCCAGTGACCGGTTTCATCGCTTTCGTGAAAATAATGAAACCGGTCACTGGATATTCTTAATTTGTGGATTAAAGTGTCACTCGTCTTTTATTTATATAATAAATTACAATGAACTTTTATCAAGAATTTTCACTTAACAACTTAAATGTTTTATTCAATATTGGTTTGGGCGAATAAGAAAATTAATTTGACTTCTACCCAGCTTCACTATCCACTTTTTTATAGCCTTTGTGAACATTTTCTCATTTCTAATTGTTTTAATAGACAGTGGAAGTAGGTTATAGATTTTAATTGCATAATACTCAAAATCGTTTTGTTCGAAAGTGATATTAGTATGTATTTGTTTAAGTTGTCTTTGTGTTAAGGATCTAGTGATTGTATTTTTTGTATTTGTTGTATTGTTGCGGTTATTTCTTTCTTATTTAAATAGAGCATTCTTGAGGAAGACAATGTATGTAATTTAAAAGAATGCTCGATGGCAATATAAGAATCCATATTTACGTTTATACTAATGTTATAAATGCTGAACTGTGCATGTCTGTTTGTTTTAGTTTCTAACGGAGCGATTGATTGACGTTTATAGGGATAGCCAGAGAGCTGACAAGTGTCATTAGCTAATTTTCACCCTGAAAAAAATACCTCACTTTTTTTTAGGTTTTCCTATAACATGAATAATTTAATACTCAAAACACGTACGACTTTTACGAAGAAGTTTATCTTTTGTGGCCTCAAGAGTGTTCAATATTCTGGATGCACATATTTAGTTCTCCAAAACGAAAACCATTTTTGAAAGAAGTGAACCAGTTTGAAAATTGTTTGGGGGAAAAAACCGTTATTATTTATATTATTAATCGTGTTGTCCAGATGCTGATTCAAATTGATGTTTATTTAGTAATTGTTATTTTTGTCTTCTTGAATAATATAAACAGGTACTTCCATTTTCCATGAGGCTATATCCCAACTCAACTCAGGGCTTTTGGCCTCATGGAGTTAGGGATGCATTATCATTTATTTGTAATATAAACCTTTACATAAATAGTTATGCAATCAATGTCTAAATAAATGGCGTGTTCACTAAAACTTATCATCGATATAAAATAAAGCTTTATTGTTTCCGGGAGAGGTTGCTACGGGTATTTTATTACTTGTCAGTCGTTAAGTACTCGTAGTACCAGCACAATCGTAATTCGCTTCTCCGTGGACGTAGTTTCTCACGAGAAAATAATAAAATACTTTCGTCATTAAAAGAAACGAAGAGACTTGAAAGTGCACCCCCGCAAATAAACTAACAAGGGGTGGCGTAGCTTACTGTCGGCACTTTTAACAAATAAATGACTACCTAGTGAAGAAGTAAAACTTATTACTGAAGAAAGGAGACTTGGCAATATACAGTTCAGAAAACTTCATGCTTCAAATGTTTTGCCTTTAGCGGATGCAATCGTAATTTCTTTAATAAAATAAATAAATATAACCTAATCAAGTTACCTAAAGAGTTATTGGTTATTTGAACATTGTTTTTCGGTCACTATCTCACAGATGCCTCCCCAATACTGTGTAAAAAAATCCAACTGTTCCTCGGACTTATTATGCATAAAAAAAACAAAATCGACGTTTAGTTGTCTCGTTTTCCACCCCTCAAAGCTTAACTGATTTTTTCGTATTTTTTGAAAGAGTAACGGAAGAAAAAAATTTGTATCTTTATATTTTCCAGTTTTTTTTTTTTTTTTAATATTTGTATACCATACGTCCGAAGACAGCAGATAAAACTTGTAGATTTTATTGATTTTTTAATGGTTCTAGCTCTCATAAAAAACAATTTATCAAAAAAGAGAAACCAAAGAGACACGCAAATAGTAACTATTCGTAGTGTGTAAATAATTCATCGCTCTAGTGCCATAATCCGGGGAGAAAATATAGAATACGTTTGTATGAAGAAACGTAAGACCGCGATTCGAAAGATCATCTGGTAAAACACACGAAATGTTAGAAAATCATACGGTGTCATTTAATTAATAAACGCCTAACTAATGCATGACCTTTTTAATAAAAGAGAATTATGTATGCTAGTTATGAGAATCTATATCTTTTCAATACTTCACTACGGCGTCGAAAGCTGGACCTTTGTCCAAGGTATCTCAAAGATAATTGAAGCATTCGAAATGGGTTGCCATAGAAAAATGCTAAAAATATCGTGGGTATTTATATATTAGTTCGTAACGAAGAAGTAATAAGACAAATGATCAAAGGATGAGAAACAATCATTTATTGCAACTAAGAAAATAATGCTACATAATCTGGATATTTTATAAGTAAATGTTGAATAAAACGCTGTGTAGGAAGACGACGTATCTCTTGGCTTAAAAACTTAAGAAGATAGGCGGTGTCTGAGAATTTAAATGAATAATAGGTAGGAATATGAATGTTATTTTTTTGTCACCCTCTCCAGAATTATTACCCGAACAATAAGCCAAATACAACATATATATATGAAGAAATGTATTTTTATTATTTTTTATTTTATTTAGATCCATGATAAATATAGTTTTATATAATTGATTTAAAACGCAATATTTACATCTATACTTAAGCTTACATTATTTATCACTATTGTACACATACTATTCTTATTTATAATATTCAAACTGTTCAATATTAACACCTATATTAACCTATGTATATTCACTATTTACAGTATCTATATAACCAAGTACTTTTTGCATTTACTCGTATACTTTTTACATTTAATTTAAATATATTTACATTTTTAAAATTTGTTATCCTTTCTGGCATTTCCTCAAATAACTTTATTCCCTTGTACATAAGGCAGTTCTGGGACATGGCTTTTGATTTCTTTCTTATATTTTTAGATCTTCTTTTTGCATAGTTGCGAAAAAACTCATTATTTTTTAGTGTGTTTTGAAAATATCTCAGAGTTATTCCTTTAATAATTCCGTTAATTTCATTAGCAACATTGAAGTTTATTCTTTGATTGATTGTCATTATATCTAGAAGTTGAATCATTTTCTTAACTTTTGTGCGTCTCCCACATCTTAATATTATCCTCACCTCTTCGTTTTGTATTATTTAAAGTCTTTTTATATCTCCCTTATTACTTAAATATAAAATACTGGAGAAATAATCAATGTGGGGAACGATAATACTTTTGAATATCAGCAGAGAGATTTTGAGGTCTCGTTAATTTCTTATCCCTCCTAATATGGATACCTCCTTTGCGATTTTCCTACTAGTTTAGTTTGCATTTTTTGTAAAAGGTAATTTTGAGTCAATTCAAACTTCTAGATATTTTATGCTTTCAACATTCTCAAGAACCTCTTCATCTAATTCAACACTGTGATCACTGTTAAAACAGCGTAAGAAACTAAATAAAAATAACACTGTAGCAAAGACAAACACTGCCAATAAAATAATGGTATACAATATGTAGTCGCTCCAAAAATATTTGATGATTTAATGCCAAGGACTTAAAATGTAAATCAAATTTTAAAATTTTAATTACTGCACATAAACATAGTGTAGCGAAAGATTAAAAAAAAAAGTAGATTAAGAAACGATTACTTAATATAATTGGTACACATATTATTTATATTCTTATGCATTACATTATTTTATAATTGTTTATAATGCTATATTTTTCTATATTATTAATGTTTAAGTGGCATTGTGTATTCTTAGCACATGTGTATACTTTATGTTTATATAATAATGATTATTTAGTTCTAACATTTGATTAGCTATGAATTTATCATTAAGTAGCTTAAGTTTTCTTTTATGTTATTATTATATTAGTATAGATCTTCTTATACTTTGAAATATAAAAAAATCCATCTTAAAACAGGCTGAACCATGTTAGATGGAGACTATCCTAACCAGAGGACGCTCCGAATTCAATTCGTGTTGCCATTCACTACTTTTATATAGATTCCCTGGTATAAAGTATATACTTATTTAGCTAATAAATTAATAAATAAATAAAATTTAAAAACACGGTCAACATATAAGAGAAGAGATCTTGCAGGAGACTTCTGAGAGATATTGCATAGATTTATATACTATTAAGCTTGCTGTTCTTATGTGAATTGAAATATTACATGCTTTTGTAATATTTTTTTAAGTTTTCATTTTTGCTATGATTAAATTATGTACGTGATTCCACTTTCCATTATGTTGTATCCCAACTCAACACGTGGCTCTTGGCCTCAACGTTGTTTACAAATACATTTACATACCTATAATAATAAAAATATGTATTTGATTTTTTTCCACTTTCATTTACATACTTCAGAAGCATACAATTTTAGGGCAAAAATATGATACTGGGTGTTAAAATAAGTTTTGTCCATTTTTATCCAAATTTAAAACTAACACCATAAGTAAAACTAAATGGTACCAGTTATACGTCATTCTAAAGAAAATTTTATGTTGTACAAGATATTGTGTTTGCTTTTACGTTACACAAATCATTTTTAAACATAAGAGGAATACATTATTGACTAATTTGTTATGAAATAATGAGGAGAAATACATTATTGACTAATTTGTTGAATTTTTTGTTGTTGTGTCCTCTTTTTCTATTAATTTGGGGAAAAAAACGGGTCTAACTTATGTTAACACCTTATACATTATCCCGATGAGAAAAGTGGTAACTTTAGATATCTGGAATGAAAGCTTTGGTAAGAAAAAACGATACACAAAAGGACAAAAGATGACTTAAAAGCTTCGAAAAATTAGCTTCCGAGGAAAATTATATAAAGTACATGGAGTAAAAAGCTTTCGTACCTTATTCTTTTCATTGAAATATTGTGGCACTTTTAAGAGCGGTCTGTTGAAGGAAATCATTAATATTAATCATTTTTAATTATTTAATTATTTTATCACATTGTTAATTTTTTTTTTTAAATGTAAATATGTTCTTTATACAAAACTGCTGTGTTATATATATAGTTTTTATGTAAAATAATACTTTTATTTTTAATTTTTTCACATTAGATTGAAATGTTTATATTATTTTCAATATGTATCTTTTTAAGGTAAAAGGCACTGCGTGCCGTGTATATTAATAGATACGTAAATAAATCATCGTTCCATGGTTCATCTTCACCGACAGAGCAAGTTTATTTCTCTTCGAAATTCATTAATAATAATCGATATTTATTTGTACGCCCTATGGGCTTTTACAATTATTGGCAATTCATTCAGGTGCAGCAATATAATATTAGTATATAAATGAAGTCAAAAGTAAGAATAACATAAGAAAGAAACATGTTTAAAATATATGTATTTAAGAACCAAAATTTATTTACAAGTAATTCAAATAGATTAAGTCAAAGAAGGAATGGTGTGTTAGAAATACCACATTGTAAAACGAGGCTCGCACAGAGACATGCATATTTTATAGGCCCAAAAATTGTTAATTCTTTTTTTACTAATTTTTAGTAGCGGTCAAGACGCTTGACTCACACACGGAAGGTTCCGGGTTCGATTCCCAATGAGAACACAAAAAATAAATGTGATTATTCTCAATGCTGAGTGTTCTGTGATGTAATTCACTACTGTAATTAGGCCTCATAATCTGTTGTGGTGCAAAAATAAAATATTTTATTTTAAAGGAATAATTTTTTTTTTTGTAAAGTTATTTACAATTTGCTTTTTTATTACACAAAGTTTCACTTTTCATTTTGCATTGCAGCATGCTTTTTTAAAATTCTAAATGTTTACAAAAAAAAGTTTATTTTTCAAATTATTACTTGCTATGTTTGTACTAACCTTTATATTTTTTGTAAATGCCCCTTGGGCGTATTGTAAAGTTAAATAAATAAAATAAAATAAATAAATATATTTATATAGGATATGGCGTTATGATTGGATTATCTTATACATACGGATAGGGTATATCATGATGGTTCTGAGAATATTTGTAAAAGTCTCATAGTTAAGAGTTATTTGACTAGCAACTCTTTTGCCGTATGAAAAGCAATTTTAGCATAAAAGCGTTATACTGCTAAGTTATTTATTATAATACCATCGTGTAATCCGATTTAAGTGCTAAATTTGTTATAAAACAATCACAATACATGGAAAAAAACATAGATGGCTTCCACATTGCAAGATCTTAATTTGCGCGTGCGCGTACTTGAGAATTAAATTATTTTGCCATTTTACTGGAATAAAAAAAAAGTATAATTATAACTTCGAAAAGGTTGTGTGGTTTGTCGTAATTTTTTAGAAGTTATTAATGAATGAACGTCGAACGCATCTCAGATCCCTACGATTAACAACAAACCAATTAAAAAAAATAGTTGTCGTAGTTACTAAAAAGATTAGTTACTTTCTTTTTAGTTGATTTTATTTTGTTTCAAAATAGGTACTGATTGTTAGAAAGTAAAATTTTTAGGGAAGCTTTGCTTTTATCCAATCTGTAAACGGACCGCGTGTGATTGTTTTAACCAATTTGTTTTAATATATTTTATAAGTAATTTATTTGCGTTTTAAGGAGTAACGTAGGTCTGTGGTCTGAGAGTTTGTAGAGTCGAGTGTCTCGGTCGTAAAATAGCTTGTCGAGCAAAGTGTGTTAATTGCAGAAACTACTTTAAGGAAGTGAAGCTAAAATCCTCTTAAAAGCTACTTGAGTGTAATTCCTACTATTTACGTACATACAACTACATATTACAGATTATATAATACTAACAACAGCCTCCTTACATCCGGTCTAGTGTTTTGGTACTTGGTATGGTCGAGTAGCAGTTTTAGTTAGCCTTTCTTTTTAGCAATCGCCTTTAAAATAATACGACAGGACCCTGATAATTTAATGTTTATTTTAACCTAAATTTGCCACGCAATAAAAAAATCCATCAATCAAATTATTCTCGAGGTTCGATTTGATGAAGTAGTCCGGTCAGCATGAAATATTTATTTTTGACGTGCACTGCAATATTTCACTGCCCCAGAGTAAAACAAATCACCTTTCCTTCATGTTACAAAATATGATCGAAAAAAGCTTCATAATTGTACAAGTACAGTGCCCTATGCACCACTGGGTGTGGATAGGGAAGTGATGATGATTTTATTTAATGCTAAATTTACTAACAATATTTTGAATTTGTCCAAATTTTTGTAGACAAGGACTGGATTCAGATCCCTGGGGAGCTGTTTATATTAACATATTACAACAGAGATGAAGAACATTTAAGAGAAGGTA
Organism: Micrasema longulum; assembly: GCF_059751315.1. Taxonomy (NCBI): domain Eukaryota; kingdom Metazoa; phylum Arthropoda; class Insecta; order Trichoptera; family Brachycentridae; genus Micrasema; species Micrasema longulum. Next base: position 194,819 of record NW_028278472.1, read on the forward strand.
ATACACAAACATCACAAACATCAACATATGAAAGAATTGAAGGAATATAGATGTTCAAATACAGGCAGAATGGTGAATGTTACACAGTGTGTAAAGTGGCCACTTAAACCAGCCACTGACAGGTCATAAGCCCTGTAGATGCCTAGACTTCTATGTACTAAATAAATCATTTAACATAGATTTATTTGAAAATAATCTTAATAACGTGCGGCGTTTGCTTTCAAAATAACTCGTAGTATTTTTTTTCTTTTCTTTTAAATTTACATTTAATTACTATTCATTTTATGTTCGAGAATCTTTTTTTACTTACTGAGATGCTACTTGTGAAAACCTGTAATTGGCTTATTTGTTATTTGTTTTGTTATATAAATATGATATAATTATAGCTGTTGGTTATCCAAATAAATAAAAATAAAAATAAAATAAATAAAATTACCTTCTCTTAAATGTTCTTCATCTCTGTTGTAATATGTTAATATATTATTGAGGTTGGCAAAGAAAAAAAACAATCCAAAATTGGCCCTTTCAGACCTAAGACACAGATTAACTGAAATGATTGACACTAAAGTAAATGCATCAAATATAACATATTAAAAACAAAAATATATCGGTTTTCTTATGAATTACCCAAAAATTTCATTTTGAGGGCCATTTTCCATGAGTTGTGAATAACTCAATATTAGAAAATAGGAATCAAGTTGGGGTAGAGTGGCATTTGTACCACGGGCCTTTGAGTCGTGAGCCCGAGGCACTAGCCGATTTATAATATATTGCCGGGTATATAATAACTACAAGTCACGCATTAAAATCATCATTATACCATTTTCATGAATCACAACTTGCTTTTTTGTAGTATTAATGGAAGAAGATGCAAATATGTGTTTTTAACGGGTAACTTAAAAATAATTTTGCTGATTTTAATGTAACCTAGTTGTAGTGATTATCCCACGATATTACAGTAGATATCATAAGATTGATTTTCTTGATTTCATGTATCAAACTATCAAAATACAGAGCAATTAAATTACTGATGAAATGCCTTGTGATGATGTATTTTTATTTCATTAGTACTTACTAATTTATTCATTATTTCTTCAAATAATTCTGACAAATAAAATATTTTCGCTTGATTTTTGTTCGTAATGATTGATCCGTACAATGTTAAGCCGCTCGGGAAATGGAAAAGCTTTTCAAATGAATACCAATGATTGGTTCAGTTCAGTAAAGGAAATGAGGCTTTCAGTTGAATTCGTGAAAAGTAGATCGAAAGCTCAATGGAACTGCTGTAGATTTTGGATCATTACTCAATTGACGGTGAGTAATAGTATCTAATCTAATCTTTAAGAAAAAAAAGTAATTGGCTTACTAATTAAGTAAAATATCCTTTATATTATAACGTACATTAATAGAAGTATTTTTATAAAGTTACGTATTCGCTCGATTGGACAAGTAGTGCAATACTCCATATATATAGCCATATAACCAGAACAAAGTCAGGAAAAAATAATGCAACATAATTCATATTAAAATTAAACAGACAATATCCGTTAATAAATAAACAAATAAATATGTAGATAAACAAAAATATTAAACACATAAATTTTAACATATCACAACAGAGATGAAGAACATTTAAGAGAAGGTAATATAGAAGTCCAGGCATCTACAGGGCTTATGACTTGTCAATGGCTGGTTTAAGTGGCTACTTTACACACTGTGTAACATTCACCATTCTGCCTATATTTGAACATCTATATTCCTTCAATTATTTCATCTGTTGATGTTTGTGAAGTTAAAGAGCTGAAACCTTTATTAATGCGGGTGAGATTCATCTAATTGTACAATATATACAAATATTTAATAACATTTTTAAAATATAATATCGATTATTATATTTGACATGCATATATTTATTTTAATTTGAAATTAATTAACAACAGACTTCTTTCAATTAAATTATTATCTTTAACTTATGGAGATTTGACTTCATAGCTAAAACTATAAGGCAAACACAAGTTTCTGCATAATATAATACCAACCAAGTAATTTATATGCATGAGAATCGTGCCACCCATTTTGAGGACCAACCAAATTTCGTGAAACTTCAAAACATATCGTCATATATATTCATATCTGTTGTAATATATTAATATAAACAGCTCCCCAGAGAGTTGAGTCCAGTCTGTATCTACAAAAATTTGGACAAACTGAAAATATTGTTGATAAATCCACCTGGTTCATGAAGAAGTATAGAAACTGAAAAAGATAATTTTCAGGCGTTGCTTAGTATGTAGGTGAAATAATTCAATTAGGTGAATCTCACCCGCATAAATAAAGGTTTCAGCTCTTCAACTTCACAAACATCAACAGATGAATGAATCGAAGGAATATAGATGTTCAAATACGGGTAGAATGGTGAAGGTTACACAGTGTGTAAAGTGGCCACTTAAACCGGATTGTGGTCCCGTGGCTAGCGTCTCGGACTCACGGCTCGAAGGTCCGTGGTTCGAATCCCACTCTACCCCAACATGATTCCTATTTTCTAATAGTGAGTTATTTATAACTTGTTGAAAATGGTCCTCAAAATAATTATTTTGGTAAATTATAAGAAGGCAAATATTTCTATAAGAAAATTGAAGACAAAAGCGGATTTTTTTTAAGATCACATTTTATAAATTTCGACCATCGTTTTGTACGCACTACTCCAATCTATTCCGCATATTTTCAAAAACACGCCAACACAGTGCATTGGAAATTACGGTTATTTCAAATCGGATATTGTCTTTTACTGTGCGATAAAAATTTATATGGACTGAGATTGGAAGATCTTGCGGGACAGGCGATGTTGCCAAATCTAGAGATCACTTTTCCAGGGAATAATGCCCTCACTGCATTTATTGATGGCCTGTATGGATGGAAGGAAGGTAAGGTAATTCGTCTTATGCGTCAGGTGCCAGTCCAAACAAATATTTTTCGTCGACGTGCTAAGAATCAAACCAATGATCTCAAGCATGGTAGGTGAACGTGTCACTCACACTTCGAGGTGGACTAATCTACATTATATTTACCTTTTTAGGATGTTTACCTGAGAGTAACCATCAAATCGAAAATATTGATATGTGTAGTTTATTTCTTAAACCAAAGAGACGACTTATTTGTCATCAGTATTTTACACACATAACTATTCTTCTCTTGCTATTTGAACATGATATTTAACCAAACAATTGTAAATATATTACCAACGGCATGAAATTATACTTCCCAAAACTTCTAAATGTAGGTTTTGCAGTGCAGATGATGAAAAACCCATATAAATTCTAAATGAATGTTATGCTTTACATCATAAAAGGAGCCTCATCCTCGGGAGACCACTGGTAAAACCTGAGAATGTTAAAGAGCTCGCCCCTACCTAATAGCCCGACGCTTTACGGATCTGGACTTGGAGGGGGAGATTTAGCAAAATGAGAACCCTCGCCTTCCACGCAGTAGCTAGGCTTTTTGAGACCTGAGCCCCGATTACTATGGGAAGTTAACAGAGTTCTCTTCGACTATCGATAAAGAAAAACAGATATTTGTGTATAAAAATAAGTATACTTGCATGAATATTTAAAGCATATTCGTCGTTAACCTTTAATTTAAAATGTTTAGAACAAAAAAATTTCTGCATATTCTGCTTTTCATACACAAAACTTAATTTTACTTAGTAGATAAATTTGAAGATAAATAAATCTTGAAAGGTCGCAGTGACGACAGGAGCTTGCATAGCACTGACCCCCACCACTAAGGATAAGAAAAAGAATAAGAATAAATATAAATATATTCAATCGCCGCCCTAGGTATTGGATGAAACTTTAAATACCAAACTATTATAAAAGTTCAAAGGACTCTAAAAGCTTATCTTTATAGTTTTATTTTGACGGGCTAAAGAAGAATTTATTCTCGATTTTGTTTTCATGTCTGAAGCTCAAAAGGAAATTTGCATTTTTATTCAAAAACTCTCAAAGCCTTGGTAGTGAGAAAACTTTTTAAACAAATTTTCGAGTCAGTATAATATCAAATCTTTATATATATAATTCCTCTGTACGCGTTATGTCACCGAACTCCTTCTAAACGGCTTAACCGATTTATGTGCGGTTTTCAGAGAAATATAGTTATTTGCGCTGTGCGTGTTCGTAGATATTAAAATCTTCAATCCAATGTGTAAAAAAAGAGGCAAGGAGCATAAATGTTTTATTCATCGATATACCAGGGTTGCATTCGAGGAGAATGCATTAACAAAAAAAAAATGATGTCGTTTTTTGTGTATAAAAAAGTTTGTTTTTGAATATTTACAAACAGCTTTTATTTGTGGATCTCAATCAGATTCTTTTCATAAATTTCTTTTGATTTCTTCGCATTTATTTATTTTCACTGGATTTTTGGTAATACTAAAAAAATATTTAATTCAATACATTTTTAAAAATCGTATTCCAACATAAGTACACCCCTCTGTTTGTGAGAAGACCAAAGTTTGATGATTGCAAAAAGAATGCCATATTTGAAAAAATATTTATTTTATGTTTATTTAATTTAACCATAAACGAGTACCTAGGCACTTATTTAAATTCGTTGAGGAATTTAATCACAAACAAGTACCTAGGTACCTACTTATCAATGAAAAGTCTTTTTCCAAAGTAATAAATAGCAGGTAAGCCAACGTTCGGGCAGGACAACGTCTGTCGGGTCCGCTAGTATAAAATATAAGAGCCTTCATCACAGGTGAGACAAGATGCACTGAAGAATTATTTAAAAAAAAATCAAAATTGATACCAATTAAGTTGATAAATACTTATATATAACAATCAGCATACACTATACAAGCATACTTACATAATGATGCTTTGCTTCTTGCTAACAACAAAGAGGAACTGCAACTCTTGGTAACAAAGGTCTACGGTGTATGCAAGGGAAGCGATTTGCTGATGAATGTCGATAAATCGAATGTGATGGTTTTTGAAAGAAATAAAAGTAAGACTAAATGTGAAATCACTGTGAATGGGGTGATACTAAAACAGGTAGAGGAATTTGTGTATCTGTGAAGTATGTTTACTAGGGTTGGAATGACCGAGACAGGTGTTGAAAGGAGGGTGAGTGCCGGGAACAGAGTGAACAGTGCACTTAAATCAAACTTGGCAAATAAATATTTGTCGCAAGAGGCAAAATTAGCAGTTCACAATGGAGTCCTGGTCCCGGCCCAGATGCATGGAAGCGAAGTATAGACATGGAAAAACAGGGATGAACGTAGACTGAATGCTGTCGAAATGCGATCTCTCGAGCGAATGTGTGGTAAAACTATGTACGATAGACGCACAAATGTAGAGATCCGTATATTTATGTAAGGCTAAGATAAGCGTCATCGACAAAATCAAAAAAGGAGCTCTGCGCTGGTTTGTACATGTAGAGCAAATGGATAGCAAAAGAACGGCTAAGAATGTTTGCAATGTGAATGTTGATGGATGCAGAAATAGAGGAAGAACGAAAAAGACATGGCATGAGTCGATTATTGTAATGGTATCTACACAGGTCTACCAATTAATAAAATGACTCGCCTGTATGTATTGTATGTATTGAATGCCGCAGCGAGACTTATCTTTGGAATCTCTAAGTTCAGGGTGGAATACAAACTCTGTTGGCTTATGTATAAGTCACTGCACAACTCTGCATTCCAGATAAACTAGTTGACATACGTCTTACGCTTAGATCAGCTACATTTTCGTCAAGAGGAGCGTTATTATACTTCTACGCAAACAGCGCACTAAATTCGGCGAACGCGCATTTGCGGTCGCAGGCCCTACGGCATGAAATGCTCTTCCAGCAGAGGTGCGAAACTGTAAGAGTGTTTCGAAAAAAAACTTAAAACCCACTTGTCCTCTAAATCATTTGAATAAATCCTTAGCACGTGATGACAAAGTTCATTGCTTTTCTTAAATTACAAATTAAAAAAGGTAAAATTAAATTTCTTTCTTTATATAATCACTTTGTAAAGCGCCCTTGAGGTATTATATGACGAAAATGGCGCTTAATAAGTTATTCATAATAATAATAATAGTAATAACCAAATCTAACAAACACTTGAAGATGGACATTTCAATAGTCGGAATAATCGGCGAGCGTGCACGATAACATATATGAATGTAGAGGAAGCGAGATATTTATGCAAAGATAAAGTGATGTGGCGTTCTATCCTCTCTGCCTACCTTTTCCGGGAAACTGCGTGATGGTTTGTTTGTTCATAACAATATTTTATGTTTTGTAACTCTTGAAAGACTGTGGTAAATAATACTTTTGCGCGCAGTGATGTAACATTGTGTTACCATTAGTTAAATATGGAATATTCTTAAGTTTAGACATTTGAAAAAAAACATAAAGACATACTGTTTAATTTTTTTTTCCATATATTTTGCAAATAAATACGTACTTTAGCCCTGTTATAGCAAAATAGATTAGAAATCATAAATACGCCGCTCATATTACGCGCGTGCGTCCCCTATCACTGTCATCAACCAACTGAAGACTAAATCTGTTTTACACAACACCCGTAAAAGAACAGCGTCTCTGTTTTCCTTGTCATGAGTTATATCTTCGTACTTTCTCTTATACAGATGTGTTGCTGAATTAGCAAACATTCATTCTTCGCGTGAAAAGGATACATATTTTTTGTATTAACATCCAGCATAGTTGTACGAATTTTACTCTCAAAATCCGGTGTAAAAATGTCCATTCGAAGATTTAAAAAAATACGAGTTCATAATTTCAAAATATATGAGAGGCTTATCAAGTCTTGAGTCCAATGTCGACTAGTGTAACATCACAGCCACACAAGAGTTAAATCTCTGCAGACAAGTTTTAACCATCGAGGTATTTAAAAAACGGTTTCATATTTCAATATTTTATTATCATAACAAAACAAATTCCACTCCAACATCTTGTGATCCAGCTTTAGGTTTTGCTAATTATTTAATTAAAAATAAAATTAACATTCCGCTGTTCTCCTTATTCGGATTAAAGTTCCAAATCGTATATGTACTATCTCAACGAGAATTAATCCACTTAATCAAATAATTAATCAGTCTGGACGAGTGAAACTACATCTATAAGTTTATACATTTGGGATAGTGCGCAAGGAAAAACGAAATAAATACGTCGTATTTATTTTGACAAAATATTTGATTTATTATCCTACAGAAACTTGGGATTACGATGATTAAATACGGGAGAAATAAATTTTGTATAGAATGATATCAAAGCCTTTTTATCGTATTATTTCAACTAACTGTTCAAAAGAAATACTGAAACGTAGATTATAATTTATTATTGTTATCAAAAACATTTTTCACTTTGTGGTATGACATTTTACACTTATTTGTTTATAAATTTGTAAAAACCACTTAATTTTTCTATGGATTTTTTATATAGAAAGAGTAGAATTTTGTACATTAATTCATTTTCTAATAATAAAGCACAAATTTTACCTAACAATATTAGGCCAGCTTTTTATACTAATAATAACATACGTAAAATATTAAAAAAATGTAAATATAAGGATGATAAATCAAATCATTCGGGAATTTATAAATTAAATTGTTTAAATGGCCCAAATTTCTATATTGGAACAACTTCACGTAAATTTAAAGTTAGAATCAAAGAACATATAAGATGTCTGAGTAATAATAATTTTTCAGAATTTGCAAATCATCTTATATCCGAAAACCATGAATTTAATCAAGAAACGTGTGTAGAAATTTTGCAAGTCAATAAAAATGGTTTTCGTTTAGATAATTTAGAACGATTAATCCAAAACTTCAAATAATAAATAATCAATTAAATTTAACTTCGAGTCCTCTTTTAAAACTATTCCCGTTATGATTTATTTTATCTTCTTTCTCTCTCTTTCTTTCAATTTTCTGTCTCTTTAATACAATATTTTATTATATAAATAGCAACGCGTGTAATTATAAGTTAGTTAAATTCCTGACGATGAGGTAGTAACCTCGAAACCGGTCGAAGTGTAATTAAAAAAATTAAGTGGTTTATACAAATTTATAAACAAATAAGTGTAGATTATAATTAACTAAAATATATCCTCTCTCTTTATGCCCAAATCATCAGCGAGGAACCCCCACACGAATGAGTATAAAAAAATGAAAAAGTTTTTTTAGCCTATGATTTATTTTATTTGTTTTGACGGCTTACGCCTTCGACAAAGTATAAAATAACATTTAAAATAAAACAAAACACTTGAACACAGTATAAAAAATATAGATATATAAAATAAAATCAGCAAAAATCGGGAAATAATAAAGAAAAATTAATTAAGAGATTGTAACATAGGTATGCAGCAAATTAACAATAAATGAAGCAACAATATTTTGAGTTTGTCCAAACTTTTGTAGACAAGGACTGGATTCAACTCCCTGGGGAGCTGTTTATATTAACATATTACAACAGAGATGAAGAACATTTAAGAGAAGGTAATTTAGAAGTCTAGGCATCTACAGGGCTTATGACCTGTCAATGGCTGGTTTAAGTGGCCACTTTACACACTGTGTAACATTCACCATTCTGCCTATGTTTGAACATCTACATTCCTTCAATTCTTTCATCTGTTGATGTTTGTGAAGTTAAAGAGCTGAAACCTTTATTTATATGGGTGAGATTCAAGAACATTGGGATACAAATCCCAGCGTATCTTGATCATTTTTGTAACATGAAGGTAAGATGATCAGTTTCACGTTTCAAGTGCCAGGCCATGGACTATGAAATATTTTAGTGTAAAAACACCTTTTTAAATAAATATTTCAAATCAACCATGTCGGGAATCGAACCCGCGACCTTTTTCACTGTAGGCAAATGCGCTGACCGCTACACCACGAGGCCGACAGACAACTCTTGTTTGTTTTTTAATCCAATTTATTTTGTTGTTTCAATGTAGATTGAATCGCAATCAAAACAATTTATTTTATATACTCCGGATTTATTAATAGATGTAATATTTATTAATCACTGTTAAAATAAATTAAAATTCATCAGTTAATTATTCTTTAATAATGAAGCTTGTCTAGCTTTGAAACCGGTCGACAGAAAAATAAAAAAAAGTCGGTGAAAACAAAGTTTAACAATGTTTTGAGTATGTCCAAATGCTTGCAGACTGGCTGGATTTTCTCCCTAGTAAATGCCTAGACTTCCATATTCCCCTACTCAAAGATGTTTTCTCTCTCTGTTGCAACAAATTTAAATAAATGCAAAGTTGTTTAATATTTATTTTGTTATAGTGAATAACTACAAAATTAGCGCTTTAAAAATAAAATTCATATTTACAAATATATTAATTAACAAAATAATATAATTAATCACGTCACTCGATTAACAAGTTGTTGGTTCGCGGGTTTGGGTAAATGTTACCCAATTTGCATCATCAATAAGTTCTGAACTCCAAAACATAAATGACAACAGACACTCACCTTATATTGGGGTCCTCTGCCTTATTGTTCGCTTATTCTCGTGATCCGGCTGGCTAGGATTGACGTTTGAATAGAACACTCGCACGTCGCACGCGACGGCATAGTGGATGTTAGCTAGGAAAATTACTTAAAAGTGCGTGGTGCATGGATCTACAAATTACAATTGCGATGAATCAAATATCTAAGTGATCGTGCGCAGATACTAAACCACAAGCATTTGGGGTGACGGTTAGTACTTCATTACATTAGAAAGAGATATAGTCACCCATGGTGAAGGTGCTTCAATTTGGCCGGAGTTCAGGAGGTAAATGAAAATTAGAAATGGCTATCACTAAGCAAACAAGTCAAACAGGGAAATTGGTGTGGTAAAACAAAATATTTATACAAAAAGTCGTAAATGACTTGTGCTGTAAAAATTAGAATCTGAAATATTCCTAGGTAAGGGATTTTTCAGTAAGGAATACTTTGTAATCCAACCGTAAAATATGTTCTGGTGAAATATTATAGAAAAATCTAGTAGTTTTATAAAATGTAAGGGTAAGGGTTTTTAAGGAATATTTTTTATTGTTATTTGGAAAAGAAAGTTCTCGGTTGTTAGAGAAATTAGTGTTTGAAATTTATTAAATGTTCAGTCAATTAAATTGCTTTTGAGATGCGTATCAAAGGGCCTCCGTTCCAACAAGTCAACTCATTTTTAATTAAAATTACACTTAGTGAAAATAATATTATCATTATTTTCGCAAAGCTTGCTGTTTTGAATAAATGATGTTCAAGTAATTGGCAAATTAACTGTTTGGCTTTTTAAATTAACTGTTGTTTTACAAATTGTTTTTTTTTTAATTTTGTCTATTCTCTGTACTTTAATTTTCATTTGTAATCCCAAATGCATAGGAAGTCCTGTGTTGAGTTTCAAATTATAAACTAAAACAATTTTATTTTATTAATTCAAAATAGTACGGCTTTTTTTCGAATCATTCATTATCACAAAAAATGTTATACAAAATCAGAAACATAATATTACAGGAGACATAACTGCAGTGAAATGTTTACACCATCTTCTTACTTATGTACATATTTTCCGTCCCTTTTTATAATCCTCGTAAACTTCATCTTTTTTTAAAAAACTTTTTTATATTGGAGTTGCTTTATAATTTACCTTGCTTGCAAGGTTTATATTTCAAAAGTGGATTTTTCTGCCATTAATTTTTTAAAAATTTTTCTAAACTATTGTGATTTCGAGGAATATACTAATGTGGGCCAATCAGGAACTTTTTAGCATTTGCTTATGTGGAGAGGAAACTACTTAAAACTCTTCGGGAGAAGCCGGCCTGTAGGCAGTAGTCAACAGGTCTTCCGTTCCACTAGAGGAGTGTTAGGCATTTTGTTCCCTACTTTGGTTTATTTTACCGATTGCCTGTACTATATTGACCATATATGATACTAACTCTCGTGTAAGTACTTTAACTTAAGTTCATCTTCAGTAAATTCCACTAGATCGAGAAATATCTTCTCCCCTCCCAAAAACTCTGCGACCTAGAGTAAGCCAATGGTGCAGTTATAATTTACGATTCAGCCGAGGGTTTTCAGGCTACTGTAGAAAGCCTAAATAGGTAATCTGCATGCAGGGGGTTTAAAAATCGATATTGCCAAAAACCCCTATAATGTGTAACACTCCATGCCTTGATGCCCATAACCCCCTAACTCTGTCAAACCAAGTCATCAAAAGGGTAGAGAGTTTTAAATACCTTGGAGTCTATATTACGGAAAATGTCCGCTTAAAAAAAACTAGGAGTACGGTTAAGAATAGCAGGCATCACATTTGACAGTACGAAGGGTGTCTGGAGATCAAATATTTACTCAGTGAAAACTAAATGCCTTCTTTATAATGCCTGCATTACACCTATTCACCTCTACGGAAGCGAATCGTGGCACCTTACTTTGGCCCAAAACAGCTAAATTCTGAGTTTTGAGAATAGGCGTCTCAGAAAAATTTTGGGTGAGCGGTGGTTTGACCTTTTGAGAGATGAAGTAATAAGAACGGACGCAGAAAATTCCAATGCTAAAGGGATCTTCGTGGACACCATATGAGTCCAGAGTTTACTTCTTCCGCTCCTTGATTATGAGGATGTATGTTATCCAGATGCTAACTCTGAATTACTTGATAAGTTAGAACGATTGCAGAATATTTGTATCCATTATATCTTTGATCTTCCCGAATTTGACCACATAACCGAGTATCGCACGCAACTACACTGGCTCAGTATCAGACATGGAGAAAACAGTCACACTCTATCACTTCTTCACAATATTTTAAATAATCCAACTTTGCTTGTTTATCTGAGAGAGCTCTTCTAACCTCTTTCACAACACGGACTATATCTTCGTTTTAGTAACGAGAGATTCCTTTTAATACCCCTTCATCGCTCTAATTTTCTTGCCTCTTCTTTCACAGTAGTAGCCGCTTGATTGTGGAATAATCTACCCACTAATGTTAGAAACGCCTCGCCCCTTCTTTATTAACATTAAAGTCAAGATTGAAATGTCACTATCTAAATATTTAAATAGTTCCTTTATCCTTCTTTATTTATTCCCATTCCCTCTCCTCTCTTCATAGTATGGTGTTAATTTTTAAAATATATTTTGTTGATCTTTGTTTTTAATTTTTGAATAAAATTGTAAGATTCAATATGTCAATGTATTTGTAATTTTCTCAAACTGAACGGTTTGGGTAGGTAGTAAGAAATTGCCTTAAGGCAATATGCCCGCCCTTATATGTATATATATTGTATATGTATATAAAGTGTTGAATAAATAAATAATATGCTCCAACTAGGGAGCGAACATGGAATAATGATGATAAAATACTTAACTCACACGTTCTCGCGTTAGTCTACTTCCTCTCCATAAATATTCCACTCTATAATATCTCCTGAAAATTTTATTTTTTCAATTTCTATACTTCTTCATGGACCAAGTGGATTTATCAACAATATTTTAAAGTTTGTCTAAATTTTTGCAGACAAGGACTGGATTCAACTACCTGGGGAGCTGTTAACATTAACATATTATAACTGAGATGAAGAACATTTATTAAATTTTCAGGCGTTACCTAGTATTTAGGTGAAATAATTCAATTAGATGTATCTCACCCGCATAAATAAAGGTTTTAGCTCTTTAACTTCACAAACATCAACAGATGAAAGAATTGAAGATATATATTTGTTCAAATATGGGCAGAATGGTGAATGTTACACAGTGTGTAAAGTGGCCACTTAAACCAGCCAATGACAGATCATAAGCCCTGTAGATGTCTAGACTTCTATATCACCTTATCTTTAATTTTCTTCATCTCTGCTGTAATATGTTAATAAAAGAATAGTTTAAAACATTAAAAAAAGAAACATTGACAAACAAAAGGGACATCGAGACAAGATCTGGACTATTTATTTAGTGCTCGTTTAAATCGTTGTAAACTTAAACCAAAAAAGTCCAAATCTCGTCTTGAGTTAACAATACGACAAAGACGGGTCATTAGAGAATTAAGGCCATAGTTTGTTCTACTCTGATCGATGAACAGTCCTTTATTGTTTCTTAACCTATGAGTCGGAATATTGAATTTTACTTGTCCCAGTAATGATGGAACATCGATTATACCATTTAGTATGCCGAACATATATATGGAGTCAATATTAGTTCTACGTTTTTGTAGACTAGAAATATTTAACATTGACTCTATATCAGCATAAGAATAATTACCTCCCTCTAGTCCAAGCGTCCACGATAATTTTCGAAGCAAGCAATGTTGGACTGATTCAGTGTGATTTATGCGATTGACATAGAATGGAGACCAGACCACGGAGGCATATTCTAGAAGAGGACGAACAGTTGAGCAATACAGAGTTTTAATTGTACGGAAATTAGCAAAATCAGAGGATATTCTGTTAATGAAACAAATAATTTTGGTGGATTATTTACTGATTTATCTTTATGCTCGTTGTATGTTAGTTTATAGTCCAAAACAACTCCTTAATCTTTGATGGACTTAACTACATCAATTTTGGAGTTTTCTATTAGGTACTTGAAGGAAATCGGTTGTTTTGTTCTATAAAATGACATTATTTTGCATTTTTTAATATTAGGTTCTAATTTATTGACTTTACACCATTGGTTGAAAGAATTAATGTCTGATTGAAGAAAAAAACAGTCTTGTAAAGTTTGAATTATTTTGAGAATTTTTTTGTCGTCCGCAAAGAGCCAAAAGCTAAAGTTAGAGAATGATTTAGCAACATCATTTATAAAAAAATTGTTCAATATGTTATGCAAAAAAAAGACAATACAAAAACACTTTGATAAATTTTCAGGAAATGTTAAAACAATTATTGACTTTATCAGCAAAATAACGTCGAACCCGTGACGCGTCAACTAGCTATGCGATGAGATGAACGAGATTTGAATATTGTATGTTATTTTTAATTTTTTTTGCACCACAACAGGCCAGGAGGCCTAATTACAGTGGTGAATTACATCACAAAGCACCCAGGCTTGAGAAAAATCACATTTTTAATTTTGTTTGTTCTCACCGGGAATCGAACCCGGAACCTTCCGTGCGTGAGTCAAGCGTCTTGACCACTACGCCACGGAGGCCACCGCGTTATAACATTTCCTATAAAAAAAATATCTGAATAGGATAGTAAAATGTGATTTTTTCGTATGAAAACTATCCTCCGACGACGCATTCCTTTGTCCCATTTATAAAGCCAGGATATTCTCAGATCTTCTATGAAAATAAAGCAAAGGCCTCTTTTGAACCTCGGATTATCGATTTCATAATATATTGAAAATATTTACACAAAAGGCCATCAAAATCAAAATATACTGTACAGATTCGAAAATAGAGGTTTTTTATCCGTTAAAAATACATGTAAGTGTTTGATTTTTTTTTGTAAATAAAAGAAATATTAGAATTTTCTACTTTACCCAAATGAATTAATTCTGGTTCCCATTTTTAGAGTTGTATTTTTTAAAACTTTATTGGGTAAACGAACAGTATGCACAAAATATATTGTCAATTTACGATTATTTGAAAATTAATGTACGACACCCATTCACACACCAAACAAACTGTTCAAACTTATGACAATAATTCAAATTTTGTTAAATATAACAAATGTAAAAATGAGAAAGATGTATGATTATAAAATTAATTGAATATTTGCTTCTCTCAACATTTCTATGACTTATGACTTGAATTTACATTTTTTTTAAACAGGTTTTTTGGTCATGAACATTATCACCCAAATATAATATAGTAACTAAATTCCACAAAATTATTACAAAATATTAGTTACATTTTGAGTTTTCTACCCATCGTTAAACAGGTTTTTTTTTTAAATACACAAACACGGTTATATTACAACGCACGTTCACGCACTTTATAATTTATTATGTAGAATGGTACAATTTATAATAAGCGTCACCATTTTGTCAAACGCTTCTAATCGTCCATTACATAAGATGTCTGAAGCTTAAGGCATTCAACATTAAGGATTAATTCTAGGATTTCACGTAACCTTAAACCGAAGATTACGTCTCTCAAATTATTTTATTTTACCACAAGGTTATAGTTAAACGGGGCTGTAATCTGAGCATCCCTTACCGTGGAAGGCTAAGCTGAGAAACTTACTTGAGACGTGAAGTTTTTGCTAATGTTACAGTAATTTTGTAAAAATGGCGGTCGCAGGTAATCTTGACTGATTTATAAAAGATTAATAAACCCTGTGCGATATTTCACTTTAATTATAAAAATGGGATAGCATTTATTTCCTGCTTTCTTTTTATTAGGGGATACGAGTATCAATGTTAAATTTTTCTTTTTTTTTACATTATCACTTGCTTAAAAAATAATCGTCCATAGCTCTCGTTCCATTTCACACATACGTATAACTGTGTTTTCTTTTCCACCTGGACGCGTAATTCGGTACATTGCAATTAGAGAACTTCAGAGGTGGGTGTTCTAGTTTTTGAAATAAAGAAAATACATTTTATAAAATGGCTGTCAGATGTTTTATCTCGCTTTGTTGATGAATAGTTAATAATAGTTTGCGGTTTGTAGTTTATTATATTGATGTGCCATACGTATACATTTTTGAAAATTATTATTGTGTCTCTGATTTTATATAAAATTTGTGGTGATATAATATGTCTGCATTAGTTAATTTAAGATCAAAGTCGGAATTGAGAACAATTGAAAAAAATGGGTTTTTTGGTTGGTTATGATAGAAAAACCTACTTTTAAAAACAGCTATTTAAAGAAGAAGTTTATGTATTAAATAAGTTAAGTATCTTATGTCAAAAACGGTCAATTTTTCACCATCTTATCATTAAAAGTGGACATTCCACACATTCTCTTGACAGTTTAAAATCAATGGCCGAAGTGAAAGTGTTTTTGTCATTTTTGAGTTTAGAGAGAGTGTTACTTTGTAGTAGAAGTTTAAATAAAAATGCATTTCTAAACTCTTTTTTTTTCAACATCCGTTCCTAAGTGAAGCATGTGGACATCACCAGTTGCCTCCAGGAGATTTTATCGCCAGCCAGCACTCTCGCCTCCTCCCGTCGAAAGTCCCAAAGTCGAAAGATCATCCTTAATGAGGCCGTCGAGGCTGGAAGGCTCAGGGGTGATATTCCAAACGCTCTCGCGGCCGTAGAAAAGATTTTTGCTTATTTTGTATGTTAGCCTTTTGTATGAAGGCCTTCGGTGACCAGATTATGTCACAAACTATGGCTTCCATGCACTCATGTCCCGATTGTGTCTTATTGTAAACTCGAGACAAGATCTAGACTTTTTTGGTGTAAGCCTTTATAGTTTTAAAAATTCTTAAGGTAGTGATTTTTATTTTTTCGTCCGAGTTTTAATTTTATTTTTTTGTATTTTATTTTATTAGTGCCTGTATTTATTATAAGAAATTGTATTTGCCATCGTTAGAATGGACCGCATAAGTCCGTCAAATAAATAAATAAATGTTTACTAGTGGTATAAGCAATTCGAATGAAGCAGAGAAATAGTTGAAGATGAAAATCGCCCTGAACGACCATCAACATTAGCTGATGAATAACACGTCAAGGAAAGCAAAGATTTGGAGATCAATAATCATCGATTGACAATTAAAGATCTCGTTGATACTGTTAACATTCCATTTAAATTTGTTCAGACTATTTTGAAAGATGCTTTGGGCCTGAAAAGAGTGAAATCTCGTTTGGTGACGAAAATACTCATTTTTATGGAAAAAACAGCGTCACGTTGAAGTCTGTGAAATAATGCTTTCTGACTATCAGGATAAGGTAAAATGAATGGTTAGTTACCATCTCTAGTAGAGATGAGATTTGAATGTATTCATACAACTGGAAACAACCGACCAATCAAGCGGATACCGGGCAAAAGGTGAAAAGGTCACGCCAAAGTTTTTCAAAAATCAAAATAATGTTAACAGTTCTCTTCGATTATCATAGTGTAGCGAATTATGAACATCTTTCGCCTCTGCGCCGCCGGGGTCGGGCTAAACTCTTAACAAGGAATATCTTTTGAGCGTTATGTAAGTTTTTCGCAAAAAGAGACCAGAATTGTGAGCAGACAATTTTTGTTTTTTGTACCACGATAATGCAACATTTCACACGGCATCGAAGAAAATTGCCGAAGTTTTATTGATTCCATACCAAAACTTAATCAGGCTGTCATTTAAGCAAAAGGAGGACATACATGCTTTGAAATAAAAAATATTTTATGATTGTACGTCACCTGTAAATCAAAAAATTAATAAATAACTTATTTTATGATTACAAGGATTTTTATTGCATCAATTCGCACAACACTGTATATTGTATAGTAAAGCAATGAAATAGATTTCGAAAAATAAATTAATATTTTTAAATTAATTAACACTTTCACCTTATTTTTGGTCAGTGTTATTTTTAATTATCTTTATGAATTTATAATGCACCGAATCAATGCTGTACAGATGTCAGTCCAGGGAAATTGCAATATTAAAAAAATATCCAATCAATATTATTTAATGTCACTTTATTTAAAATATACGGAAAAGGCGTTTTTAATCTGATTTTGTCTAAAATATTTTTTTATTCCTTATCTTTCCTGGTTCTTCTCCCTGTCTCCTTCCAAAATTATTACCTGTCTCTCACATTCCTCATCCTTTATAACATAATAAGTAAGGTTTATATCACCCCATTAAAAAAAAACTGTTTTTAAAAAAATAATTACGTTTTTTCATATACTATGAATCTTTTGATATATTTTTTACTCTTTTTTTGATTAGTTTGTTTTTGGTTGACAGGAAGATATTGCTTTTAGCAAAAAGTCTGCCAAAGTACTTATTCTTTTTCGTTGTAGAGGAAAATAAATAAAACATCAAAAATACAATAAAAACATTTTTTTTATTTTTATTGTTTATGGACAACCAAACTAAGCCTGTTTTTTTTTTTTAGTGTATCGTGTTATCAGCGCTATGATTTTTCAAAGTTTTGTAATTTTAAAATTTATCCGCGTGTGATGTCACAAAATATGTTCGGTGACTTCTACTGATTGGTGAATTGGCTTCCCTCAAACCGGAAATCTATCAATATAATTCGTTTTTTTTAAATGGTTTTAATTATTTTTTTCATACATTTTCAAGAAACTTCTCATTTTAATTTATTGCCCTAATTTTTACCGCGTGTTAGAAAACATTTTTCATATCCGATTTCCAACGCAGTGCTCTATGCACCACATGCTGCGGATAGGGAAGTTATGGTGATGATAACAATCATGGTCTAATATGGTAATTACAACACAATATTTACATTTATAATTTTCCTAACATTATTGTACTATATTCGAGTACCGTAATATTTACGCGGATACGATATAATTGATAAGATTTCAAAGCTTGTAATGTACCATATTTTTGATATTTAAAATTGATTAAATCTGTGTTGTATGTTTTTGTGATGATTTTTCTTACGCGTTAGTCATTTATGAGCTCCTGAATTTATCCGTATAATATGCAACATCGTAATTAGTCATTTTTTTATAACAATCACCGAAGACTATTTTTAGAATTTTTAATCTTGTTATGAAAATATAGCGTTTAATTTTTTGCTTGAATGAATCACTTTTTAAAAGTGTACAAAATGGTTGTTTTTTTTTCATTACCGATTATTTCCTTAAAATTTATATTTTTTTATCTTTTAATCAATTTATGCATCACATTTGTTGTTTCATAGTTAGTCTCGGACTTTAAATCAGGAGATCCAAAATTCGAATGTCTCTCTACCGCAATTCGCCTTCCATTTTCTAACATCCATAGTTGTATACGACTAATGGAAAATGGCTTCTAAATTAAAATACATGAGTAAATCATAAAAAAAACAAAAAAAAAATTCTACAAATTAATAAATGTGATGTATTGTACCATTTATTTTTAATCAACAGAATTTTCAGTATCACACATTTTGAGTTACCTTGGAGACCGAAGATCTAGGTAACAATTTATATCCGCCTGGTTTGGTTTGATAATTTTTTACTCTCATTGATAAATTACAGTAATTTTATATCAGCAACGGTCATCTCATCTTCAATACATATAATAAAAATATTATTCTAAATCACCTTCTTTTGATGCTCCTTCCGGAGGTTGGCAACCATCATCCTGAATCCATCACGATCTTGTGCCAGTCTAATCAGCGCTACTCCATCAGCACTGTCTAACATTTCTGAGCCATGATGTTTTTCTCCCTCCAGTTCCCCGCCTGCCCTCTATCTTTTCTTTCACAATAAATTGGAGAAGGGTATACGAGTACTTCTCATTGCGGAATATGTGACCAAAATATGAGGCTTTTCTTCTTTTGACAGTGCTTAGGAACTCTAACTCAACACTTCATCAGAGACACGATCAGTCCATGAAATTCGAAGCATGCTTCTTCACAGCCAAAGTTCGAAGGCCCCAACTCTGTTCATCGTTGAAACTTCAAGGGTCCTATCCTCCACTTCATGCAGCAACATTGGTAATACATAAGCTTTTATGGCTCTTCGTCTTTTACTTAATCTTAGATCTCGGTTTGCACAAAAGTTTCTGCGTTCTATGAAAGGTTGATCTCGCAATCTCAATTCTGGCATTTATTTCTAAACCCGGTTATGGAAGTCTAAACATTTACAGTGCCTTATGAACTTTAATTGGCTGGATAAAGTGGCCACTGTACTGTACACACTGTGTAACATTTACCACTCTGCCTTTGTTTAAACATCCGATTTCCTCAACTCTTCAATCTGGTTGACTTAAGTTAAGTAAAAAAGCTGAAACCTTTATCACGTGGGTGAGATTCATGCGGTTGAACCATTTCACCTACTAGGCAACGCCTGCA